>NC_057814.1:81367604-81569686 GCF_018294505.1 Triticum aestivum
GATACAACCAAGCCCCCAAGTGATGCTGTGGCATTACACCGATCAAGAGGTGTAGCTATGGTTTGGGTTCGACCAAGCCCCCAAGTGATGCTGTGGCATTACGCCGATCAAGAGGTGTAGCTATGGTTCGGATACGACCAAGCCCCCAAGTGATGCTACGGCCTTACGCCGATCAAGAGGTGTAGCTATGGTTCGGATACGACCAAGCCCCCAAGTGGCCTAATATTAAGCTTTGAGAAGCTAAATCAAGGGGTGAACCGGACACCGCTTTGTAAGCTCCATGTAACCACACATGATATAAGAAAACAACAGATACCCCGCTTTAGCTGAGATTCCGGTTTATTATATTGATCATAATATATACAATGTCATAATATGTACATAAGCAGAGCCTGTAGCTCAAGTATAGTAGGGCCGAAGATGAGCAATATTCCACGGCCGGTTGGTCTCCTCCTCCGATTTACATGAGTCTTTGCGCTCTCGAACATCAATTAGGTAATACGACCCGTTGTGTAGATTCTTGCTGACCACAAAGGGTCCTTCCCAAGGGGGGGGGGGAGGATAGCTTATGCATATCCGTCTGATCCTGGATGAGCCGAAGCACCAAATCACCTTCTTGAATGGTTCTGGTTCTAACCCGACGGCTATGATAACGACGCAGATCTTGCTGATAAATCACCGAATGGGCTGCCGCCATGTCACGCTCCTCATCTAACAGGTCAAGAGCTTCCTGCCGTGCCTTCTCGTTGTCAGCTTCAATGTATGCCGCTACACGAGGTGAGTCATGACGGATGTCACTAGGAAGAACCGCTTCCGCTCCATAAACCATGAAGAACGGTGTATATCCTGTCGATCTGTTGGGTGTGGTATTGATGCTCCATAACACTGAAGGTAGCTCCTCAACCCAACAACCCGGCGTCCGTTGCAAAGGAACCATAAGCCGGGGTTTGATGCCTCTCAAGATCTCTTGATTGGCCCTCTCCGCTTGACCATTGGACTGAGGATGAGCCACTGATGACACGTCAAGCCGGATGTGCTCATGTTGACAGAACTCCTTCATGGCACCCTTGGACATATTGGTATCATTGTCTGTTATAATGCTGTGTGGAAAGCCAAACCGGAAGACCACCTTTTTGATGAATTGAACCGCCATGGCTGCATCACACTTACTAAATGGCTCTGCCTCCACCCACTTCGTGAACTTATCAACCGCCACCAAAAGGTGGGTCTTCTTGTCCTTTGACCTCTTGAAAGGCCCAACCATATCCAGCCCCCAAGTTGCAAATGGCCAGGTGATTGGAATCATCCTCAATTCTTGAGCTGGTACATGAGCGCATCTTGAGAATTTCTGACAATCATCACATCTTTTGACCAAGTCCTCGGCATCAGCATGAGCTGTCAACCAATAGAAACCGTGACGAAATGCCTTGGCCACCAAAGATTTTGAACCGGCGTGGTGACCACAATCTCCTTCGTGGATCTCACGCAAAATTTCACGGCCTTCCTCAGGAGACACACAACGTTGAAACGCCCCTGTCACACTGCAATGATGTAACTCTCCATTGATAATAGTCATGGACTTGGACCGCCGGGTTATCTGCCTGGCCAAAGTTTCATCCTATGGTAACTCGCCCCGGTTTATATATGCCAGATATGGAACCGTCCAGTCCGGGATAACATGAAGAGCCGCCACCAACTAGGCCTCCGGATCAGGAACAGCCAAATCCTCTTCACCAGGGAGCTTGACGGACGGATTATGCAAAACATCCATGAAGACATTAGGTGGAACCGGTTTACGTTGGGAACCCAGGCGGCTTAAAGCATCCGCCACTTCATTCTTCTGCCGGTCCACACGATCCACATGATAACCCTTAAAGTGACCTGCAACAATATCCACCTCACGACGATATGCTGCCATTAGTGGGTCCTTGGAATCCCAAGTGCCAGACACTTGTTGAGCCACCAGATCCGAGTCACCAAAGCACTTAACTCGGCTTAGGTTCATCTCCTTAGCCATCCGAAGACCATGGAGTAAAGCCTCATATTCAGCTGCATTGTTAGTGCAAGGGAACATTAAACGGAGAGCATAACAAAGCTTATCACCTCGTGGGGATGTTAATACGACTCCAGCCCCCGAGCCCTCCAATTTCCTGGACCCATCAAAATGAATAGTCCAATAAGTGTGATCCGACTTCTCCTCTGGCGCTTGTAATTCTGTCCAATCATTAATGAAATCCACAAGTGCCTGAGATTTGATCGCCGTTCGGGGTATGTATTTCAACCCTTGAGGCCCGAGCTCGATAGCCCACTTAGAAATTCGACCAGTTGCTTCCTTGTTCTGGATGATATCCCCCAAAGGAGCAGAGCTGACCACCATGATGGGATGACCTTGGAAATACTTCTTAAGCTTCCGGCTTGCCATGAAAACCCCATACACCAATTTTTGCCAATGCGGGTGCCTCTGCTTGGACTCAATAAGTACCTCACTGATATAGTAAACCGGCGCTGAACCGGATATTCCTTTCCTGCCTCCTTGCGCTCCACCACAATAGCCACACTAACGGCCCGAGCATTAGCTGCCACATATAGCAACAATGCTTCTGTGTCCACTGGAGCAGCGAGAATCGGCGGATTAGCCAGCTGCCGCTTTAAGTCCTCAAATGCTTCATTAGCAGCGTCACTCCAGACGAAGTTATCCGTTTTCTTCAGCATCTGATATAAAGGGATGGCCTTCTCGCCAAGGCGACTGACAAACCGGCTCAAAGCGGCAATCCGGCCTGCCAGGCGTTGAACATCATTGATACACTTCGGTTTAGCCAAGGAGGTGATGGCTTTGATTTTTTTCCGGATTAGCTTCAATGCCCCTGTCAGACACCAAAAAACCCAAGAGCTTGCCTGCAGGTACACCAAAGATGCACTTGGCCGGATTAAGCATCATTTTATAAACCCGCAGGTTATCAAAGGTTTCCTTCAAGTCATCAATCAGTGTCTCCTTTTGCCTTGATTTCACCATAATATCATCCACATAGGCGTGAACATTGCGGCCGATCTGTTCGTGCAGACAATTCTGCACACACCTTTGATAAGTCGCCTGGGCAGTCTTGAGCCCAAAGGGCATGGATACATAGCAGAAGGATCCAAAGGGAGTTATGAAAGTTGTCTTCTCCTGGTCTTTAACTGCCATTTTGATCTGATGATAACCAGAATATGCATCCAAAAAACTTAAACGCTCACAACCCGCCGTAGCATCAATAATTTGATCAATACGGGGAAGGGCAAAAGGATCTGCTGGACAAGCTTTGTTGAGATCTGTGTAGTCCACACACATACGCCAAGTGCCATTCTTCTTGAGGACCAGCACCAGATTAGCCAACCACTCATGATGGAATACTTCAACGATAAATCCAGCTGCCAAGAGCCTGGCTACTTCTTCTCCAATAGCTTTGCGTCTTTCTTCATTGAACCGGCGAAGAAACTGCTTCACCAGTTTATACTTGGGATCAACATTGAGAGTGTGCTCAGCGAGTTCTCTCGGTACACCTGGCATGTCAGAAGGCTTCCATGCAAAGATGTCCCGATTCTCACGGATGAACTCGATGAGCGTGCTTTCCTATTTCGGATCCAAGTTAGCGCTGATGCTAAACTGCTTGGACGAATCGCCAGGCACGAAGTCAATAAGCTTAGTCTCATCAGCCGATTTAAACTTCAGGGCCGGATCATGCTCTGTAGTTGGTTTCTTCAATGAAGTCATATCTGCCGGATCAACATTGTCCTTGTAATACTTCAACTCTTCTGTTGCACAAACTGACTCAGCATAATCCGCATCACCTTCTTCACACTCCAGAGCAATCTTGCGGTTTCCATGCACGGTTATAGTTCCCTTGTGACCCGGCATCTTGAGCTGTAGATAAACATAACAAGGTCGTGCCACAAATTTAGCATAAGCTAGCCGTCCAAATAGGGCATGATACGGGCTGCTGATTTTCACCACTTCAAAGGTCAAGGTTTCTGATCTCGAGTCATGCTCATCTGCAAAAGCCACCTCTAGAGCTATTTTACCAATAGGATATGCCGACTTACCAGGCACCACACCATGGAACACCGTATTGGACAGTTTAAGATTTTTATCTGTTAACCCCATGCGACAGAAAGTTTCATAATAAAGGATATTGATACTACTCCCTCCATCAATGAGTACCTTAGTGAACTTATAACCTCCCACCTGAGGTGCCACTACCAGAGCCAGATGACCTGGGTTGTCAACCCAGGGTGGATGATCTTCTCTACTCCACACAATTGGCTGCTCGGACCAACGTAAATAACGGGGCACCGTCGGTTCAACGGCATTCACCGCCCTTTTATGAAGCTTCTGATCGCGCTTGTCCAAGATAGTGGTGAAGACATGATACTGTCCGCTATTCAACTGCTTCGGGTTGCTCTGGTAACCCGACTGCTGCTGCTGCTGATTGCCCTGATGATTATAGCCACCTTGATTGCCCTGATTACTTTGATATGTCCACCCTGATTACCGTGGAAGCCTGAACCTGAATTTCCTCCACCATAACCCGGCCCATGAGATCCGGGGCCCGAACGACCTCCTGGTCCATGATCATACCGAGAAGAGTCAGAATTTTTGAACTCTTGCATGATGTAACAATCTTTCCAGAGGTGCGTGGACGGGTTCTCCTTCGTCCCATGCTTTGGACAGGGTTGGTTCAACAAATAAGACAAACGGTCCGGATTAGGATCTGGCCTTCCATCGCGCTGGGGCGGCTTACCCTTACGCCGCTGGCCCTTGTCATGTGTATTAGTGTTAGCCACAAAGTCTAAACCATTGTCCGCTTTACGCTTGCCGCCGTTTTCATGACCCGCCGAGTTGTGGTGCTGCCCCTTGGCGTTCCCGCTCTTCTTTCCCTTCCCTGTCTTATCATCGTCTGACTCGGGATCCTTGGTACTATCAGAATCGGCATACTTCACCAGTGCAGCCATGAGGGTTCCCATGTCATTACAATGACGTTTGAGCCGTCCCAACTTCAACTTCAGGGGTTCAAACCGGCAATTGCTTTCCAATGTTAAAACTGCGGTGTCAGCGTTGATGCGGTCCGATGAATGCAAAATCTCCGAAACCCGGCGCACCCAATGGGTTGTTGATTCTCCTTCCTCCTGGACACAGGCAGCTAAGTCCACAATTGACATGGGCTGCTTGCATGTATCCTTGAAATTCTGAATAAACCGGGCTCTCAATACAGCCCATGACCTGATAGAATTAGCCGATAAGCTCTTTAACCAAGTGCGGGCTGTCCCTTCTAGCATCATGGTGAAGTATTTCGCACAAGACGCATCATCCACATCCAGCATCTCCATGGCCATCTCGTAGCTTTTGACCCATGTTTCTGGGGATAAATCGGCGGTGTAATTCGGCACCTTGCGCGGGCCCTTGAAATCCTTGGGCAGGCACACATTGCGCAACGCTGGGACAAGACATGGCACTCCCAAGGAACTAGAGGTAACTCCTGGTTCCACTGATGTGGTTGGACGAACCGGAGTAAGCTAACGCGCTTCATGCTGCACCGCTAACTCGGCCTCTCTGCATGCCCGAGCCTGGTCCACCACCTCCTGAGCATCACCAGCACCACCCGCCGGGTTATTGCCACGGGGCTGATCACGGTTCCGCGCATTGCTTGACACTGCCGGTTCATCCATATGCCTGCTGTAACTCCTGCTTGGACGGGGAGTGGAATGAATACGATCGCGACTATACGAATAAGCCTCCTGTTGAATCAAGGCTGTCTAAAGAAGCTCCTTAACCCGACGCGTCTCGACTGCCGCTGGAGAATCGCCTTCGATCGGGATGGCCGCCAGCCGTGAAGCGGTAGCGACAATGTTGTCCATAGGGTTAGAATAATGACCCGGTGGTGTGGGGACATGCGGTTCCACAATATTGTCCTGACGAGGCGGATCCACCAAACGTGGCTGAACCGGCGCTCCTGCCCCCGGTGCCTCCGTCCGGTTTAACACCGGCGGATTACTAGTCCGTGCTCCTGGGGTATTAAAGAGATTTCTAGCGTCATAAACCGGCGGCAGGCGAGATCGGTGCCTCCTCTTCAGAACTTCGTTCGACGCACTCTGATCCAGCATAATCTGGTAAGCTTGTGCATCCAAAGCGGCCGGCTCCGCGGCTATCCTGGTATCTTCAGCTGCTAAGTCGGCTTTGGCCTGGGTGATCTGATCTTCCACTTTCGCGATTTCCGCATTTTGTGCATCCTGATCCGCCGGGTTAACCTCCGCCATCAGCGTTGCCAACGCGTCAAACAAATCAGATAGAACCTGAGCTGGTGGTCGCACAGGGCCTCCTGCCCCGGCCGCCGCCGCCGCTGCTGATCCGGAAATCATCGCCGTTGCGGTCGAAGAGTGGAGCGTCGGTTGCGTGCCGGCCACGAAGATCGCAACCCGGTTTGGCAGATCAAAGGGGTCCGGAATACTGTCGCCATTGAAACAGCCCCCAATCCGACCATCTTATAACTGATATAACGACTCGGTCTCTCTGGTCGATGACTCGTCGCCGGAATAAACGACGGTCTCACCACCAGATTCCGATCTATCCTCAGATTCCCCTCCATGGATAACTCCCACGAAGGCACGCTTCATGACAGGCTTGACCTGGGCAGATCTCGCACGCTGAGCCGTCTCGACGAGGTCGGTGCAGATGTCTGGCTCAGGGCCCGTTCCGCCGATCTTGCCAATGAAGACGTGTATGCCACCAAAGGGGACCCGGTACCCGTACTCGATTGAGCCGGCCTCGGGGCCCCAGCCTGCATCGTCGATGTAGAGCTTGCCGCGACGACTTTTGGTCATCCGGCCCACAGCGTAACCCTTGAGTTCTTCGAAGTTGCCCTCCAAGAACTTGAAACCATCGTGCGATAGCCCCACGGTGGGCGCTACCTGTCATGGTTTTGTCACGGCAGATGTCCTAGAGAAAGGACTTAGTCGTGGAGCCATCGCTACGGGTTAGCTTAAAGGGGTTAAAGCGGACAAGGGACACAAGAGAGTTTTATACTAGTTCGGCCCCTTACGATGAAGGTAAAAGCCTACATCTAGTTGTGATGGAATTGATGGGGTTTCGATGACCAGGGACCGAATACGCTTTGCCTGAGTCTCGAGGTGTTGTCTGTTGTCCCTGAACCGCCGCCGGGTCGTCCCCTTATATACATGGGTTGACGCCCGTCGGTTTACAGACTCCGAAGCCGGCTCATAATCGTGTCCAGCTCGGTCTCTGCTACCTCTATATTACGACACAAGTTTACATATCAATGCCGGTTTGTGTCTACAGGCCTTAAACCGGCTTTGGGCCCTGGGCCTTCATGAAGCGTCACCGTCTGTCTTCATAGGCTTCAGATACAGATGAACTACTTATGGGGTTAACCCGGCCTCTCCTGGCCGGTTTACGCCCAGTGGTAATGTCCCCAACACAACCCGGACCGGATGCGCACCCTTAGGGATGCCGACTTAACGGAACTAGTCGTCCCACAATATAAACTAGGGCCGGTCACCTTCAACCGCACGGATCGTCCGGTTAACGCCAATCAGGGCAATCTAGCCGCACTAGTCCTCGACCCAATAATTGACGGGTTCCACCTCACACGAGTCCTTATGGACCGAGGCAGCAGTCTAAACCTGCTTTACCAGGACACAGTGCGCAAGATGGGCATCGATCATTCGGTGATCAAACCCACTAAAGCCACTTTCAGAGGCATTATACCAGGTGTGGAAGCCAGCTGTACAGGCTCCATCGCCCTTGAGGTGGTCTTCGGATCACCAGACAATTACCGTACCGAAGAGTTAATCTTCGAAATCATCCCTTTCCGCAGTGATTATCAGGCACTGCTCGGACGAACCACGTTCGCTCGATTCAACGCGGTGCCACATTATGCCTACTGTAAGCTCAAAATGCCCGGTCCACGCGGTGCCATCACGGTTAATGGCAAGGATGAACTTTAGTTCGGCACCAACGAGTACACTACTGCCTTAACAGCAGAAGCAACGAGCAGCACCTTGCAGCCGAACCTCGAGTCGACGGCCAGGCTCCCGGACACCGTCAAAGGACTCCGAACTACTTCGCGGCAGGATAACCCGGTGATGACCCACAAGTATAGGGGATCTATCATAGTCCTTTTGATAAGTAAGAGTGTCGAACCCAACGAGGAGCAGAAGGAAATGATAAGCGGTTTTCAGCAAGGTATTCTCTGCAAGTACTGAAATAAGTGGTAACAGATAGTTTTGTGATAGGATAATTTGTAACGAGCAACAAGTAACAAAAGTAAATAAAGTGCAGCAAGGTGGCCCAATCCTTTTTGTAGCAAAGGACAAGCCTGGACAAACTCTTATATAGAGAAAAGCGCTCCCGAGGACACATGGGAATTATCGTCAAGCTAGTTTTCATCACGTTCATATGATTCGCGTTCGGTACTTTGATAATTTGATATGTGGGTGGACCGGTGCTTGGGTGCTGCTCTTACTTGAACAAACATCCCACTTATGATTAACCTCTATTGCAAGCATCCGCAACTACAACAAAAGTATTAAGGTAAACCTAACCATAGCATGAAACATATGGATCCAAATCAGCCCCTTACGAAGCAACGCATAAACTAGGGTTTAAGCTTCTGTCACTCTAGCAACCCATCATCTACTTATTACTTCCCAATGCCTTCCTCTAGGCCCAAATAATGGTGACGTGTTATGTAGTCGACGTTCACATAACACCACTAGAGGATAGACAACATACATCTCATCAAAATATAGAACGAATACCAAATTCACATGACTACTAATAGCAAAACTTCTCCCATGTCCTCAGGAACAAACGTAACTACTCACAAAGCATATTCATGTTCATAATCAGAGGGGTATTAATATGCATAAAGGATATGAACATATGATCTTCCACCAAATAAACCAACTAGCATCAACTACAAGGAGTAATCAACACTACTAGCAACCTACTAGTACCAATCCCGGACTTGGAGACAAGAATTGGATACAAGAGATGAACTAGGGTTTTGAGAGGAGATGGTGCTGGTGAAGATGTTGATGGAGATTGCCCTCTCCCGATGAGAGGAGCGTTGGTGATGACGATGGCGATGATTTCCCCCTCCCGGAGGGAAGTGTCCCCGGGAGAACAGCTCTGCCGGAGCCCTAGATTGGCTCCGCTAAGGTTCCGCCTCGTGGCGGCGGAGTCTCGTCCCGAAAGGGTGCTTATGATTTTTTTCCTCGACGAAAGACTTCATATAGCAGAAGATGGCCACCGGAGAGCCAACAGGGGGCCCACGAGGTAGGGGGGCGCGCCCTGGGGGGTAGGGCACGCCCCCACCCTAGTGGCCAGGTGGGGCCCCCTCTGACGTACTTCTTCTGCTCAATATTTTTTATTATTTCCAAAAATAACTTTCGTGGAGTTTCAGGACTTTTGGAGTTGTGCAGAATAGGTCTCTAATATTTGCTCCTTTTCCAGCCTAGAATTCCAGCTGCCGGCATTCTCCCTCCTTAGGTAAACCTTGTAAAATAAGAGAGAATAGGCATAAGTATTGTGACATAATGTGTAATAATAGCCCATAATGCAATAAATATCGATATAAAAGCATGATGCAAAATGGACGTATCAACTCCCCCAAGCTTAGACCCCGCTTGTCCTCAAGCGGAAGCCGATAACGGTAAATATGTCCACATGTTTAGAGATAGAGGTGTCGATAAATAAAATACGGACATGAGGGCATCATGATTATTTTCGTAACAGCAACATATATGGATATTGTCATATGATTTCTTATACTCAAGTAATAATTTATTCACAATTTAAAAGTACGAATCATAAACTTTATTGAGAACCAGCAAACTATAATCTCAGTCATTGAAGCAATGGCAATTTATCATAACATGAGAAAGAGTCCATGTCAGAGCTTTCTAGCAAGTCCACATACTCAACTATCATTTAGTCTTTCATAATTGCTAACACTCACACAATACTTGTGGTTACGGAGTTTTAATCAGACACAGAGAAAGATAGGGGCTTATAGTTTCACCTCCCAACCTTTTACCTCAAGGGTAATGTCAACAATAATAACTCATGCTCCCCTATATCCAATTAGATATATCTATCAGGATCTTTCCAACACCATGTGCTTTCCAAAGGATAAAATATAAAAAGGAAAGGTGAAGATCACCTTGACTCTTGCATAAGGTAGAAGATAATAATAAAAGATAGGCCCTTCGCAGAGGGAAGCAGAGGTTGCCATGCGCTTTTATGGTTGGATGCACAAAATCTCAATGCGAAAGAACGTCGCTTTATATTGCCACTTGTGATATGAACCTTTATTATGCAGTCCGTCGCTTTTATTTCTTCCACATCACAGGATCGTATAAAGCTTATTTCCTCCACACCAATCAATCATACATATTTAGAGAGCAATTTTTATTGCTTGCACCGATGACAACTTACTTGAAGGATCTTACTCAATCCATAGGTAGATATGGTGGACTCTCATGGCAAAACTGGTTTAAGGGTTTTTGGAAGCACAAGTAGTATCTCTACTTGGTGCTAAGAATTTGGCTAGCATGAGGGGGAAAGGCAAGCTCAACATGTTGGATGATCCATGACAATATACTTTATCTCAGATATAAGAAAACATAACCCATTACGTTGTCTTCCTTGTCCAACATCAACTCTTTAGCATGTCATATTTTAATGAGTGCTCCCAATCATAAAAGATGTCCATGATAGTATATTTATATGTGAAACCTCTCTTTCTTTATTACTTCCTATTAATTGCAACGATGACCAAAGCTATGTTTGTCAACCCCAACAACTTTTAATCAACATCTTTCTATGTGAAGTCATTACTCTCAATAAGATCAATATGAACTCTTTATTTCTTTTTGTTCTTTTTCTCTTTTCTTTTACTTGCTCAAGATCATAGCAAAATAATCAAGCCCTTGACTCAACACTAATCTTTATTATATAGCTCACGGACTCGATTACATAGAGGGATCATAAAGCAAAACTCAAAACTAGATCATGCCATAAACTTTATTCTACTAGATCAGGATACTACTAATAGGATCGAACTAAGAAAAATGGTAAAGATAGGAGTGTGATGGTGATACGATACTGGGGCATCTCCCCCAAGCTTGGCAGTTGCCAAGGGGAGTGCCCATACCCATGTGATTATGTCTCCTTCTTCGGTGATGGTGATGTGATATTCTTGGCGATAATGCCCCTCAGGATACGATTCTCTTCCTCGAGCTTATTGAGTTGCTGCTTGAGATCCATTATCTCCTTACGAAGCTTCTCTGTAACGGCTAAAGCCCCTTTCACCCAAGGGTGTTGCATAGCTGCGAGAGAACAAGTGACACTCTTCTTCATATTTTCATAAGAAAGAAATTTAACATTGGAAGGGATAACCGAGTTTGGAATAGCTGAGCTCTGTAGTTCCCCCATCGTGAACCCAGCTCGGAAGCGAGAAGTGACTTCTTGATCCTCCATGGCATCTATCCTCATCAAATCAGCCTCCATCTCTTCCTCCGTTGCTAGCCCAAAGTGGTCAGCATCGCTGTTTGTTCTTGATCTCGATGCCGGATGAGACACCCGGCTCTCCCCGACTGACTCTTGAGAAGACATCTTGCTCTAATATGCAGCAGCAACAACTCGAAATAAGAACAGAGGATAATTGCGTGATACGGGAGTCAAAACCTTCGGGAGATTATATAATGAATTTTTACCGACCAAAGTACGTATCGTGCAAGAAATCAGAGTCCGGAGAGCGCACGAGGTGCCCACGAGGTAGGGGGCGCGCCCAGTAGGGTAGGGCGCGCCCTCCACCCTCGTGGAGCCCTCGTGTACTTCCCGAACTGCTTCTTATTTTCTATTTTTCTAAATATTCCAAAACGGAGAAATATTGCCTTAAAAACTGTTTTGGACTCGGTTTACTTACCATACCACATACCTATTCCTTTTAAGAGTCTGAAACGTTCCGGAAAGTGTCCCTTATGTATTCCTCCGGGGTTACGGTTTCGATAACATTGGTTTCAACATTTATAGGATTACCTGAGATAAAATGTTTAATTCTTTGACCGTTCACCACCTTCGGATTTGTGCCTTCGAAGTTGTTGATTTTTTATGGCACCGGAACGATAGACCTCCTCGATAATGTAAGGACCTTGCCATTTAGAGAGAAGTTTTCTTGCAAAAAATCTTAAAGGAGAGTTGTATAGCAATACATAATCACCTACATTAAACTCACGCTTTTGTATCCTTTTGTCATGCCACTTTTTAACTTTTTCTTTAAACAACTTGGCATTTTCATAGGCTTGGGTTCTCCATTCATCAAGTGAGCTAATATCAAATAACCTCTTCTCACCGGCAAGTTTGAAATCATAATTGAGTTCTTTAATAGCACAATATGCCTTATGTTCTAGTTCGAGAGGTAAGTGACATCTTTTCCATAAACCATTTTATACGGAGACATACCCAAAGGATTTTTATATGCAGTTCTATAGGCCCATAATGCATCATCAAGTTTCTTGGACCAATTCTTTCTAGATCTATTAACAATCTTTTGCAAAATTAATTTGAGTTCTCTATTACTCAATTCTACTTGAACACTAGACTGTGGGTGATAAGGAGATGCAATTCTATGATTAACATCATACTTAGCAAGCATTTTACGGAAAGCACCATGAATAAAATGTGAACCACCATCAGTCATTAAATATCTAGGGACTCCAAACCTCAGAAAAATAACTTCATTAAGCATTTTAATAGAAGTTTTATGATCAGCACTACTAGTTGGAATAGCTTCTACCCACTTAGTAACGTAATCAACAGCAACTAAAATATGTGTATATCCATTAGAGGCAGGAAAAGGTCCCATATAATCAAAGCCCAAAACATCAAATGGTTCAATAATGAGTGAATAGTTCATAGGCATTTCTTGACATCTACTAATATTACCAATTCTTTGACATTCATCACAAGATAAGACAAACTTACGGGCATCCTTGAAGAGAGTAGGCCAATAAAAACCGGATTGCAATACCTTATGTGCAGTTCTATCTCCAGCGTGGTGTCCTCCATAAGCTTCGGAGTGACACTTGCTTAGGATCTGTTCCTGTTCATGCTCAAGTACACAATGTCTAATAACACCATCTACTCCTTCTTTATAAAGGTGTGGGTCATCCAAGAAGTAATGTCTCAAATCATAGAAAAACTTTTTCTTTTGCTGGTATGTGAAACTAGGTGGTATGAATTTAGCAACGATGTAATTAGCATAATCAGCATACCACGGAGTAGTACGAGAAGCATTTATGACATTTAACTGCTCATCAGGAAAGCTATCATCAATAGGTAGTGGGTCATCAAGAACATTTTCTAACCTAGACAAGTTGTCTGCAACGGGGTTCTCAGCTCCCTTTCTATCAACAATATGCAAATCAAATTCTTGTAGCAAGAGAATCCATCTAATAAGTCTAGGTTTAGCATCTTTCTTTTCCATAAGATATTTAATAGCAGCATGATCCGTGTGAATAGTTACTTTAGAATCAACAATATAAGGTCTGAACTTATCACAAGCAAATACAACTGCTAGGAATTCTTTTTCAGTAGTAGCATAATTTCTCTGAGCATTGTCTAGAGTTTTACTAGCATATTGAATAACATTTAATTTCTTATCAACTCTTTGCCCTAGAACAACACCTACAGCATAATCACTAGCATCAGACATAATTTCAAAGGGTAAATTCCAATCAGGTGGCTGAACAATAGGTGCAGAGATCAATGCTTTCTTAAGTATGTCAAATGCTTCTACACAATCATCATCAAAGACAAATGGTATATCTTTTTGTAATAAATTAGTCAGAGGCCGAGAAATTTTTGAGAAGTCCTTAATGAACCTCCTATAAAATCCGGCGTGACCAAGGAAACTTCTTATACCTTTGATGTCCTTGGGACATGGCATCTTTTCAATAGCATCAACCTTGGCTTTATCAACTTCAATACCTCTTTCAGAGACTTTATGCCCTAAGACAATACCTTCATTAACCATAAAGTGGCACCTTTCCCAATTCAAGACAAGATTAACTTCTTCACATCTCTGCAAAACTCGATCAAGGTTGCTGAAGCAATCATCAAAAGAGGATCCATAGACGGAAAAAACGTCCATGAAAACCTCACAAATCTTTTCACAAAAGTCAGAGAATATAGCCATCATGCATCTTTGAAAGGTAGCAGGTGCATTACATAAACCAAAAGGCATACGTCTATAAGCAAAAGTACTAAAAGGGCAAGTAAAAGTAGTCTTTGATTGATCATTGGCTGACACACGTATTTGAGAGAAACCAGAATAACCATCTAGAAAGCAAAAATGTGTATGTTTAGATAATATTTCTAGCATTTGATCGATAAAAGGTAAGGGGTAATGATCCTTTTTAGTAGCCTTATTTAATTTACGGAAATCAATTACCATCCTATAACCTGTAATAATTCTTTGCGGAATCAATTCATCTTTATCATTAGGAACGACAGTAATACCTCCCTTCTTAGGGACACAATGGACATGACTTACCCACTGACTATCACCAACGGGATAAATTATACCTGCCTCAAGGAGCTTTAGTATTTCCTTTCTTACAACTTCTTTCATCTTAGGATTCAGCCGTCGTTGATGATCACGAACTGGTTTGGCATCTTCTTCCAAATTTATTTTATGTTGACATAGAGTGGGACTAATGCCCTTAAGATCATCAAGAGTATATCCAATAGCAGCACGGTGCTTCTTCAGAGTTTTCAATAATCTCTCTTCTTCATGCTCTGAAAGGTTAGCACTAATAATAACAGGATATATCTTTTTCTCATCAAGATAAGCATATTTAAGAGTATCAGGCAACGGTTTAAGCTCAAACACGGGATTACCCTTGGGTGGAGGAGGATCCCCTAGGATTTCAACAGGCAAATTGTGTTTCAGGATAGGTTCCTATTTAAAGAATACTTCATCTATTTCCCTTCTTTCATTCATAAACATATCAGTTTCATGGTCTAGCAAATATTGTTCTAAAGGATCACTAGGAGGTACGGCAATAGAAGCAAAACCAATAATTTCATCCTTACTAGGCAATTCTTCTTCACGGTGTTGTCTACTAAATTTAGAGAAATTAAACCCATGAGACATATCACCCAAGCCTATAGTAACAACATCCTTTTCGCAGTCTATCCTAGCATTAACTGTGTTCAAGAAGGGTCTACCAAAAATAATGGGACAAAAGCTATCTTGTGGGGAACCAAGAACAAGAAAATCAGCAGGATATTTAATTTTCCCACACAAGACTTCAACATCTCTTACAATTCCCATTGGTGAAATAGTATCTCTATTGGCAAGTTTAATTGTGACATCAATATCTTCTATCTCAGCAGGTGCAATATCATGCATAATTTCTTTGTATAAGTCATAAGTTATTGCACTAACACTAGCACCCATATCACACAAGCCATGATAACAATGATCTCCTATTTTAACAGAAATAACAGGCATGCCTACCACAGGTCTATGTTTATCTTTATCACAAGGTTTGGCAATTCTAGCAGTTTCACCGCAGAAATAAATAACATGCCCATCAATATTATCAGCCAAGAGATCTATAACACTAGCAATATTAGGTTCAACTTTAATTTGCTAAGGAGGTGTATAAGTTCCAATATTGCTTTTATGAACTACAGTTGAAGCTTTAGCATGATCCTTTATTCTAACAGGGAAAGGTGGTTTCTCAACATAAGAAGTAGGAACAACAGGATCATTATAAGTAATAGTTTTTCTTCAACTTTAGTAGGTCCAGCTACTTTTACTTCTATGGGAGGATGATATTTAAACCACTTCTCCCTGGGGAGATCAACATAAGTAGCAAAAGATTCACAGAAAGAAGTTACTATCTTAGAGTCAAGTCCATATTTGGTGGTAAATTTATGGAAAGCATCGGTATCCATAAAAGACTTAACACAATCAAACTTGGGTGTCATACCTGACTCCTTACCTTCGTCAAGATCCCAATCTTCAGAGTTGCGTTTAATTCTATTCAGTAAATCCCATTTGAATTCAATAGTCTTCATCATAAAAGAGCCAACACAAGAAGTATCGAGCATGGTGCGATTGTTTTCAGAAAGCCGAGCATAAAAACTTTGAATAATTATTTCTCTTGAGAGCTCATGATTGGGGCATGAATATAAAATTGATTTAAGCCTCCCCCAAGCTTGAGCGATGCTTTCTCCTTCGCGAGGCCAAAAATTATATATATAATTGCGATCACGATGAACAAGATGCATAGGATAAAATTTCTGATGAAATTCCAATTTCAATCGTTTGTAGTTCCATGACCCCGTATCATCACATAGCCTATACCATGTCGATGCATCTCCCTCCAAAGATAAAGGGAATACCTTCTTCTTAACAACATCATCGGGTATACCTGCAAGCTTAAATAATCCACAAACTTCATCCACATAGATTAGGTGCTCATCAGGATGCTTTGTTCCATCTCCTGCAAAAGGATTAGCTAGCAGTTTTTCTAACATACCCGAAGGAACTTCAAAGGGAACATTTTCATTTTCAGTATGTTCAGTAGGTTGAGGAGCAACTCTTTGCTCTACTGGTCGGGGTGAAGATACCCCGAACAAGCCCCTCAGAGGATTACTTTCCATAGTAACAAGTGACAGTAAATTTTAGCACACTATATAAATTATTCCTTACCAAATTCCACCTACCAAAGGCGCTTCACTCCCCGGCAACGGCGACAGAAATCCTTCTTGCTACCTCTTGAGCACTGCGTTGGTTTTCCCTTGAAGAGCAAAGGGTGATGCAGCAAAGTAGCGTAAGTATTTCCCTCAGTTTTTGAGAACCAAGGTATCAATCCGGTAGGAGGCTACGCGCTAGTCCCTCGTACCTACACAAAACAAATAACTCCTCGCAACCAACGCGACAAGGGGTTGTCAATCCCTTCACGGTCACTTACGAGAGTGAGATCTGATAGGATAATATTTTTGGTATTTTTGTGATAAAGATGCAAAGTAAAATAAAAGCAAAGTAAAATGCAAAGGAAATAACTAAGTGTTGGAAGATTAATATGATGAAGACAGACCCAGGGGCCATAGATTTCACTAGTGGCTTCTCTCAAGAGCATAAGTATTTTACGGTGGGTGAACGAATTACTGTTGAGCAATTGACAGAATTGAGCATAGTTATGAGAGTATCTAGGTATGATCATGTATATAGGCATCACGTCCGAGACAAGTAGACCGACTCCTGCCTGCATCTACTACTATTACTCCACTCATCGACCGCTATCCAGCATGCATCTAGAGTATTAAGTTCATGAAAACAGAGTAACGCCTTAAGCAAGATGACATGATGTAGAGGGATAAATTCATGCAATATGATAAAAACCCCATCTTGTTATCCTCGATGGCAACAATACAATACGTGCCTTGCTGCCCCTACTGTCACTGGGAAAGGACACCGCAAGATTGAATCCAAAGCTAAGCACTTCTCCCATTGCAAGAAAGATCAATCTAGTAGGCCAAACCAAACTGATAATACGAAGAGACTTGCAAAGATAACCAATCATACATAAAATAATTCAGAGAAGATTCAAATATTGTTCATAGATAATCTTGATCATAAACCCACAATTCATCGGTCTCAACAAACACACCGCAAAAAGAAGATTACATCGAATAGATCTCCACGAGAGAGGGGGAGAACATTGTATTGAGATCCAAAAAGAGAGAAGAAGCCATCTAGCTAATAACTATGGACCCGAAGGTCTGAGGTAAACTACTCACACTTCATCGGACGGCTATGGTGTTGATGTAGAAGCCCTCCGTGATCGATGCCCCCTCCGGCGGAGCTCCGAAACAGGCCCCAAGATGGGATCTCGTGGGTACAGAAGGTTGCCGCGGTGGAATTAGGTTTTTGGCTCCGTATCTGATCGTTTGGGGGTATGTAGGTATATATAGGAGGAAGGAGTATGTCGGTGGAGCAACGTGGGGCCCATGAGGGTGGAGGGCGCGCCTGGGGGGGGAGGCGCGCCCCCCTACCTCGTGGCTTCCTCGAAGCTTCCTTGACTTAGGGTCCAAGTCTCCTGGATCATGTTCGTTCCAAAAATCACGTTCCCGAAGGTTTCATTCCGTTTGGACTCCGTTTGATATTCTTTTTCTGCGAAACTCTGAAATAGGCAAAAAACAGCAATTCTGGGCTGGGCCTCCGGTTAATAGGTTAGTCCCAAAAATAATATAAAAGTGAATAATAAAGCCCAATAATGTCCAAAACAGAAGATAATATAGCATGGAGCAATCAAAAATTATAGATACGTTGGAGACGTATCAGGGTCCCTCTGGGACGAAGCCTTGGTGTTATTCCCCTGTTTGGAGGAAGGGGCCTTCGGGGGCGTCCTGCTCTCCATAGCATCCGAGCTCAGTGAACCCTCTGATGAGGATTGTTTGGTACGGGACCTCGCCGGACTACAAAAAATATGGCTCAGGTTAAAATATTATGCCATGATGGGTCTGGACGCATAAACGTACTCGGATTTAATATACTCACAAATTCACCAGGGGCTGGGCCCTGGGATCCCATGCCGGGCCGCTGTCGGCAGCGGCAGTGGACTCCTCCGGAAGAGGAGCTTTTCCCCTTTTAGGCGACCCGGCCTCCAAGTGTGCAGAGGCCGTCCTCTTCTTTCTTCCCCCCCGCAGGGGATTCATCTTCCTCCTCCTCGTCCTCTTCAGAGGCGGAACGGGCATCAAAACCTTCGGATATTGTGTCCGAAGTGCCGCGGTGACGAAGGCCGCCCCGGGTCTTTTTGGCCTCCTTCTCGGCCGTCTTCTTCGGCACCTTGTAAGGTGCCGGGACCGGCATCTTCGTCAGAAGTGGGACGGCCGGTTCTTCGGGCAGCGGGGCCGGACAATGGATCCGCTCCGCCTTCTTTGTCTAGCCCTAGGAGAGTTGTAGAAAACACATTAAGCGCTTCCCTTGGGTTATGCGGATAAAAAGTATGATGACTTACCGAACTTGCAAGACGGGATAGTTGGTACCCGCGGTCTTCTGCGGAGTCCGGCCATGATTTGCTGGACTTGAAAAGCACCTTCCAGGTGTCTTTGTGCGAGGAGCCGATAAGCTCTCGCAGGGTTTGGTGCTTGGCCGGATCGAATTCCCATAGATTGCAAGTCCGGTGTTGACAAGGCAGGATCCCGCGAACTAACATCACCTGGACTACATTGACAAGTTCAATGTTCTTGTCTCCCATATCTTTAACGCGCGTCTGGAGCACCGACAATTCGTCGGACGAAGACCAGTTCAGGCCGTTCGTGACTCAGGATGTAAGCCGCAGAGGGGCACCGGATCGAAACTCGGGAGTAGCGGCCCATTCTGTGCCGCGCGGCTCGGTGATGTAAAACCACTGCTGTTGCCACTCCTCGACGGAATCATTAAAGGTGCCTGTTGGCCATGTGACGTTGGGCATCTTGCTCACCATAGCGCCCCCGCACTCGGCATGCTCGCCGCCCACTACCTTGGGCTTCACATTAAAAATCTTCAGCCATAGGCCGAAGTGTGGCGAGATGCGGAGAAAAGCCTCGCACACTACAATGAATGTCGAGATGTTGAGGAAGGAATTAGGGGACAGATCATGAAGATCAATCCCATAATAATACATGATGCCGCAAATGAACGGGTGGAGGGGAAACCCTAGCCTGTGAACAAAGTGAGGGAGGAATACAACCCTCTCGTGGGGTTCTGGAGTAGGGACGATCTGTCCCGCTGTCGGGAGACGGTGGCTGATTTTCTTGGCCAGATACCCGGCCTCCCGAAGCTTTTTGATATCCTTCTCCCGGATGGTAGAGGCCATCCACTTGCCTCCTGCTCCGGGTCCGGACATTTTCGGAAGGCCTTTGTGGGCAGAGAAGATGAACGCTTGGGAGCTGGAGCTCGAGCGAAGGGGAATCAATCGGGAAGAAGAAAGCGTGGGTGCGAAAGGGAGTCCTTATCCCCTTATAAAGGCAGCAGGGATTTTGCGCCTCGCCACTTGCCTGGTAAACCCGCTTATTCCTCAAGCGCCGTAATTGATGGCACGGTTGGGTTACCCACACCCGTATTGATGAGAATCCCGTGATAAGGGGAGATGATCTATGCTTTGACAAGACGTGCCAAGAAAACCGCCTCGCAATATGTGCAGTAGCTGGTTAGGAAAAACGGTTTGAATAATGAACGGGCCATGGCGTGATGTCACGCTATGAAACTTGTCAGCAGATTAGATTTGTGGAATATTATACTCTCTACGGCGGTATGTGGAATTTATTTTGCAGAGTCAGACACGATCCTTGTGTTCAAAATCTTCTATGGAGTATTCGGAGGAGGAACCCGCCTTGCAATGCCGAAGACAATCTGTGCGTCGGGCTCGTCGTCATTGAAGCCTGGTTCAAGGGCTACTGAGGGAGTTCTGGATTAGGGGGTCCTCGGACTGCCAGACTATATACTTTGGCCGGACTGTTGGACTATGAAGATACAAGATTGAGGACTTCGTACCGTGTCCGGATGGGACTCTCCTTGGCGTGCAAGGCATGCTTGGCAATTCGGATATGTAGATCTCCTCCCTTGTAACCGACTCTGTGCAACCCTAGCCCCCTCCGGTGTCTATAAACCGGAGGGTTTAGTCCGTAGGACAACAACAATCATAATCATAGACTAGCTTCTAGGGTTTAGCCTCTACGATCTCGTTGTAGATCAACTCTTGTAATACTCATATCATCAAGATCAATCAAGCAGGAAGTAGGGTATTACCTCCATCGAGAGGGCCTGAACCTAGGTAAACATCGTGTCCCCCACCTCCTGTAACCATCCGCCTTAGACGCACAGTTCGGGACCCCCTACCCGAGATCCGCCGGTTTTTACACCGACAGGGAGAAAGGGGAGTTCACTCGTCTCAAACGTCGAGATGGATTTTCCATGTACAGTCATCCTAGCTGGGTGAGTTCTAATCCCACCACTTTACTCAATCCTCTCCTTGAGTCATTTTTAATGGATATTAACCCATCCATTTGCAACAGGAATGGCGGAAGGTTACTGAGGGGATCCATAGCCCCGCCCCCAGCCAGAGGATCACAACCGAGACCTTGACCCCGGATTCGAGGAGGATCCGGACATATTTGTAGAGCTTGAGGATGGAGTATTCTACCAGGCGAGCTATGACGGCATGGAAGTGGCAATTATCGCCAACTATCCCGGTCTCCTCCCTGCCTCGCATGTAAGTAATCAGGAGACACCTCCTTCTGAAGAGCTTCCTCATTACGCCTCACCCACCGCACTATTTCGTGCTCCAAAGGGGAGGCGCCCGACGCCTCAACGTGCACCAGAGGCGTCTCCTAAGAGAACAGCGCCAACGCCGAGCAAATCTTGAAGAGGAAAACAAACGACAACACGGTAGAGCCTTCATCGAAGAGGTATGGTTTTTAAATCATACCCCCTAGCAGTCACATAAAACGGTGACATGATCCGCTATGTCTTAACAGGAAAAGCGTTTGCCGGACTATGTCCGGGGATCCCGCCGGCCGCGCCTCCACAAGCCAGGTTCCAGACCCTACCTTAAAGGCGAGGGCTGATACGGGGGTGACGCCGGATTGTCCTTCAGCAGAGGATTCGGATGATGTATCCGTCACAAACTCTGAAGTGGAAAGCGTCATGAATCATCGGCTCCAGCGGGCCGCTCTTCGCGACCCCGGCTTTTCAAAAGAGGCTTTCAACGCTTTCAGCTCGGCTGATACATACATCCAAGCTGCTCGAGATGGGCTTACCAGAGCCACAGACCAGCATTTGAAAGATATGCGAGTAAGTACACATTTGTACAAATCTAATAAATATATACCAGTAGCCCCCGAGACTTGAAGTAGTTGGTACAACTGATTTAAGGATCATTGTATTACCAGGTGCTCACAGAGAAGAACAGCCTATTGTCTCAAGAGCTGCAAAAGTGTCGGACCCACCTAGCTGCTGCCACCGCCGAACTGGAGAAATCGAAGAAGGCAACGCCTGGTAATGTTCCCCTCCATCGAGAAAATATAATCATATACCAGCAATATTAAAACGTTTTGTACTCCCCCTGGCAGGATCGTCAGATCAACTGAAGGAGGCCCTGCAAGTCGCGCAAGCGGGGGAACAAGAGGCCAAAAGGCAGCTGGCCGCGGGCGAACGTGTGCTGACATGGGTCAGGGATGAGAAAAATAAGTTGCAGGATTCCAACACCCTGCTGGACGAAGAACTAAAAGATGTGCGAGCCAAGCTAGCTAACTCCGTGAAGGAGAATAAGAGGCTACGAGGCGGCATATGCAGTATGCTTTTTCGAACTTGCCTCCATATAATTCGGTGAGGACAGGGACTGACAGATTTATGTCAGCAGGCGTGCTGACCCGCCGTCCCGAAGAGGAAGTGTCAGAATTTCAAGGCGACCTGCTACAAGAGCTGTCCCAAATGCACGAGCGAGCTCGGCAAACAATGCGGAGTGTTGCCATGGCTTTATGGCTATCCGCCTCCCCTCCAGGGAGTATGACGGAGCTCGTGGAACTATTCAAAGGAGCACGGCGGCGTATTCGATTATGGAAGATATCAGCCTGCCGAGAAGGTGCGCGGGAGGCCTGGGCCATGGTGAAGACACTGTACACCAAGCTTGATCCAAATCATATGGCCCGAGTTGGACCTCTAGGGTCGGACGGAAAAGAAATTCTCGTTAGTTTGGTATATGACCAGGTAAAAGTAGCCGCAAAATATTCGCAACAGGATTGTAAGTTAGACAACTTGTTAGACGGCATCGAGGAGGAGATTTTTGAGTCCAAGTGACTATGTATTTTCCTTGACATATCTGTCCCTAGCCGGATTGTAAAACGTTTGTCATGGCATACCTTTCGCTTCGACCTCTGGACCCGAAGGTACAGAGTGTTTCCAAATACCCGAGTGGCAAGATAGACCGGGGTATGCGTGGAAACCAGGCGTAGGTGTCATAGTTGCTTGAACAGACAAGTTGTATCCGGCTAGCTATGTTATATTTCATTGGAATTGTAAGAAACATCTTCCAGAGAGAATAGTTCCGTTAAGGGTTCCTTTCCCTGGGTGAACATGCGTAAATGTGCATGCCCGAACTGTGATTGAGAAAATCACAGTATGCGCAACATCTTGGGGTTCATAGTGTAATGAGTGTAAAAACATCTTTAGTCCGCTGACCGAATATTCCCTTAAGAATGCTAGCTTTTGGCTTCACCCAGTCTGAGGTACACATCCGGATGACCCGACTGTAACAATCGAGAGGTGCTCCCTTTATGCCCTAGCCGAACAAACGGGAACGTAGGGCATTGCTACTTCTTGAGCACTACGTTGGTTTTCCCTTGAAGAGGAAAGGGTGATGCAGCAAAGTAGCGTAAGTATTTCCCTCAGTTTTTGAGAACCAAGGTATCAATGAAGTAGGAGGCTACGCGTGAGTCCCTCGCACCTACACAAAACAAATAACTCCTCGCAACCAACACGATAAGGGTTGTCAATCCCTTCAGAGTCACTTACGAGAGTGAGATCTAATAGATATGATAGGACACTATTTTTGGTATTTTTGTGATAAAGATGCAAAGTAAAATAAAAGCAAAGTAAAAAGCAAAGGAAATAACTAAGTATTGGAAGATTAATATGATGAAGATAGACCCGGGGGCCATAGGTTTCACTAGTGGCTTCTCTCAAGAGCATAAGTATTTTACGGTGGGTGAACGAATTACTGTTGAGCAATTGACAAAATTGAGCATAGTTATGAGAGTATCTAGGTATGATCATGTATATAGGCATCACGTCCGAGACAAGTAGACCAACTCCTGCCTGCAACTACTACTATTACTCCACTCGTCGACCGCTATCCAGCATGCATCTAGAGTATTAAGTTCATGAAAACAGAGTAACGCCTTAAGCAAGATGACATGATGTAGAGGGATAAATTAATGCAATATGATAAAAAAAAACCCATCTTGTTATCCTCGATGGCAACAATACAATACGTCCCTTGCTGCCCCTACTGTCACTGGGAAAGGACACCACAAGATTGAACCCAAAGCTAAGCACTTCTCCCATTGCAAGAAAGATCAATCTAGTAGGCCAAACCAAACTGATAATTCGAAGAGACTTGCAAAGATAACCAATCACACATAAAAGAATTCAGAGAAGATTAAAATATTGTTCATAGATAATCTTGATCATAAACCCACAATTCATCGGTCTCAACAAACACACCGCAAAAAGAAGATTACATTGAATAGATCTCCACGAGAGAGGGGGAGAACATTGTATTGAGATCCAAAAAGAGAGAAGAAGCCATCTAGCTACTAACTATGGACCCGAAGGTATGAGGTAAACTACTCACACTTCATTGGAGAGGCTATGGTGTTGATGTAGAAGCCCTCCGTGATGGATACCCCCTCCGGCGGAGCTCCGGAATAGGCCCCAAGATGGGATCTCGTGGGTACAGAAGGCTGCGGCTGTGGAATTAGGTTTTTGGCTTCGTATCTGATCGTTTGGGGGTACGTAGGTATATATAGGAGGAAGGAGTACGTCGGTGGAGCAACAGGGGGCCCACGAGGGTGGAGGGCGCGCCCCCCTACCTCGTGGCCTCCTCTTTTGTTTCTTGACGTAGGGTCCAAGTCTCATGGATCATAATCTTCCTACAAATCACGTTCCCGAAGGTTTCATTCCGTTTGGACTCCGTTTGATATTCCTTTTCTGCGAAACTCTGAAATAGGCAAAAAACAGCAATTCTGGGTTGGGCCTCCGGTTAATAGGTTAGTCCCAAAAATAATATAAAAGTGAATAATAAAGCCCAATAATGTCCAAAATAGTAGATAATATAGCATGGAGCGATCAAAAATTATAGATACGTTGGAGACGTATCAAGCATCCCCGAGCTTAATTCTTGCTCGTCCTCGAGTAGGTAAATGATAAAAATAGAATTTTTGATGCGGAGTGCTAGTTGGCATAATTTCAATGTAATTCTTCTTAATTGTGGTATGAATATTCAGATCCAAAAGATTCAAGACAAAAGTTTAATATTAACATAAAAATAATAATACTTCAAGCATACTAACAAAGCAATCATGTCTTCTCAAAATAACATGGCTAAAGAAAGTTATCCCTACAAAATCATATAGTCTGGCTATGCTCTATCTTCACCACACAAAGTATTTAAATCATGCACGACCCCGATGACAAGCCAAGCAATTGTTTCATACTTTTGACGTTCTCAAACTTTTTCAATCTTCACGCAATACATGAGCGTGAGCCATGGATATAGCACTATATGTGGAATAGAATGGTGGTTCTGGAGAAGACAAAAAGGGAGAAGATAGTCTCACATCAACTAGGCGTATCAACGGGCTATGGAGATGCCCATCAATAGATATCAATGTGAGTGAGTAGGGATTGCCATGCAACGGATGCACTAGAGCTATAAGTATATGAAAGCTCAACAAAAGAAACTAAGAGGGTGTGCATCCAACTCGCTTGCTCACGAAGACCTAGGGCATTTTGAGGAAGCCCATCATTGGAATATACAAGCCAAGTTCTATAATGAAAATTTCCCACTAGTATATGAAAGTGACAAAATGAGAGACACTCTATCATGAAGATCATGGTGCTACTTTGAAGCACAAGTGTCGTAAAAGGATAGTAACATTGTCCCTTCTCTCTTTTTCTCTCATTTTTTTATTTGGGCCTTTTCTCTTTTTTTATGGCCTCTTTTTTTTCGTCCGGAGTCTCATCCCGACTTATGGGGGAATCATAGTCTCCATCATCCTTTTCCTCACTTGGGACAATGCTCTAAAAATGAAGATCATCACACCTTTATTTTCTTACAAGTCAACAATTACAACTCGATACTTAGAAGAAAATATGACTCTATATGAATGCCTCCGGCGGTGTACCGGGATATGCAATGAATCAAGAGTGACATGTATGAAAGAATTATGAACGGTGGCTTTGCCACAACTACGATGTCAACTACATGATCATGCTAAGCAATATGAAAATGATGGAGCGTGTCATAATAAACGGAACGGTGGAAAGTTGCATGGCAATATATCTCGAAATGGCTATGGAAATGCCATGATAGGTAGGTATGGTGGCTGTTTTGAGGAAGGTATATGGTGGGTGTAAGATACCGGCGAGAAGTGTGCGGTATTAGAGAGGCTAGCAATGGTGGAAGGAAGAAAGTGCGTGTAATCCATGGACTCAACATTATTCATAAAGAACGCATACACTTATTGCAAAAATCTACAAGTTATCAAAGCAAAGTATTACGCGCATGCTCCTAGGGGGATAGATTGGTAGGAAAAGACCATCGCTCGTCCCCGACCGCCACTCATAAGGAAGACAATCAATAAATAAATCATGCTCCGACTTCATCACATAACGGTTCACCATACGTGCATGCTACGGGAATCACAAACTTTAACACAAGTATTTCTCAAATTCACAACTACTCAACTAGCATGACTCTAATATCACCATCTTTATATCTCAAAACAATTATCAAGCATCAAACTTTTCTTAGCTTTCAACACACTCATAAGAAAGTTTTTACTAATCTTGAATACCAAGCATATTAGGATTATTTAAGCAAATTACCATGCTATTTAAGACTCTCAAAATAATCTAAGTGAAGCATGAGAGATCAATAGTTTCTATAAAACAAATCCACCACCGTGCTCTAAAAGATATAAGTGAAGTACTAGAGCAAAACTATATAACTCAAAAGATATAGGCGAAGCACATAGAGTATTCTAACAAATTCCAAATCATGTATGGCTCTCTCAAAAGGTGTGTACAGCAAGGATGATTGTGGTAAACTAAAAAGCAAAGACTCAAATAATACAAGACGCTCCAAGCAAAACACATATCATGTGGTGAATAAAAATATAGCTCCAAGTAAAGTTACCGATGGAAGTAGACGAAAGAGGGGATGCCTTCCGGGGCATCCCCAAGCTTTGGCTTTATGGTGTCCTTCGATTATCTTGGGAGTGCCATGGGCATCCCCAAGCTTAGGTTCTTGCCACTCCTTGTTCCATAATCCATCAAAATCTTTCACCCAAAACTTGAAAACTTCACAACACAAAACTCAACAGAAATCTCGTGAGCTCCGTTAGCGAAAGAAAACAAAAGACCACTTCAAGGTACTGTAATGAACTCATTCTTTATTTATATTGGTGTTAAACCTACTGTATTCCAACTTCCCTATGGTTTATAAACTATTTTACTAGCCATAGATTCATCAAAATAAGCAAACAACACACGAAAAACAGAATCTGTCAAAAACAGAACAGTCTGTAGTAATCTGTAACTAACGCAAACTTCTGGAACGCCAAAACATCAGCCAAAATAGGAAGGCCTAGAAATTTTTTTTATTGATCAGCAGCAATTGGAATCACTATTTTATCACGTTCTGGTGATTTTTAACAATTATTTTCGTGAACAAAAAGTTTCTGGAAATTACAGCAAGATCAAATAACTATCATCCAAGAAGATCCTATAGGTTTAACTTGGCACAAACACTAATTAAAACATAAAAACACATCTAACCAGAGGCTAGATCAAAGATTTATTCCTAAACAAAAGCAAAAAGCAAAAAACTAAAAATAAAATTGGGTTGCCTCCCAACAAGCGCTATCGTTTAACGCCCCTAGCTAGGCATAAAAGCAAGGATAGATCTAGGTATTGCCATCTTTGGTAGGCAATCCATAAGTGGCTCTCATGATAGATTAATATGGTAATTTTATTTTCTTCCTAGGGGAGTGTTTCATGCCTTTCTTTAATGGAAATTGAAATCTAATATTCCCTTCCTTCATATCAATAATTGCACCAATCGTTCTAAGGAACGGTCTACCAAGAATAATATGACATGAAGGATTGCAATCTATATCAAGAACGATAAAATCTACGGGCACATAATTCCTATTTGCAAAAATAATAACATCATTAATTCTTCCCATAGGTTTCTGAATAGTGGAATCCGCAAGGTGCAAGTTTAGAGAGCAATCATCAAAATCACGGAAATCTAGCAAATCGCACAAAGTTTTGGGAATAGTGGAAACACTAGCACCCAAATCACATAAAGCATAGAACTCATGATCCTTAATCTTAATTTTAATAGTAGGTTCCCACTCATCATAAAGTTTTCTCGGGATAGAAACTTCCAACTCAAGCTTTTCTTCATAAGATTGCATCAAGGCATCAATGATATATTTAGTAAACGCTTTATTTTGACTATAAGCATGAGGAGAATTTAGCACGGATTGCAACAAGGAAATACAATCTATCAAAGAGCAATTTTCATAATCAAATTCCTTGAAATCCAAAACAGTGGGTTTAGCAACATCTAGGGTTTTGATTTCTTCAATCCGACCTTTATCAATTTTAGCATCAAGATCTAAATACTCTGAATTTTTGGAACGCCTTCTAGGTAAAGGTGGATCATATTCAGTCCCATCATTATCAAGATTCATATTGCAAAACAAAGATTTAATAGGGGACACATCAATAACTGTTAGATCTTCATTTTTATTTTCATAGAAATTGGAAGAACACGCTTTTATAAAGCAATCTTTCTTAGCACGCATCTTAGCGGTTCTTTCTTTGCACTCATCAATGGAAATTCTCATGGCTTTGAGAGACTCATTGATATCATGCTTAGGAGGAATAGATCTAAGCTTTAAGGAATCAACATCAAGAGAAATTCTATCAATGTTCCTAGCCAATTCATCAACTTTAAGCAATTTCTCTTCAAGCAAAGCATTAAAATTCTTTAGCGAATTCATAAACGCTTTAACACTAGTCTCAAATTCAGAGGGCATATTATTAAAATTTCCATAAGAGTTGTTGTAGGAATTTCCATAATTATTAGAGGAATTACTAGGATAAGGCCTAGGATTAAAGTTCCCTCTATACGCGTTGTTACCAAAATTATTCCTACCAACAAAATTCACATCCATAGATTCATTATTATTCTCAATCAAAGTAGACAAAGGCATATCATTAGGATTAGAATAAACACTCTTAGTAGCAAATAATTTCATAAGTTCATCCATCTTTCCACTCAAAACATTAATTTCTTCTATCGCATGCACTTTTTTATTAGTAGACCTTTCAGTGTGCCATTGAGAATAAGTAACCAGAATATTATCTAGGAGTTTAGTAGCTTATCCTAAAGTGATTTCCATAAAAGTGCCTCCCGCGGCCGAATCTAAAAGATTTCTAGAAGCAAAATTCAATCCGGCATAATTTTTTTGTATAATCATCCACAAATTCAAACCATGAGTAGGGCAATTACGTATCATTAATTTCATCCTCTCCCAAGCTTGTGCAACATGTTCATGATCAAGTTGCTTAAAATTCATAATATCGTTTCTAAGAGAGATGATCTTAGCGGGAGGAAAAATACTTGGAGATAAAAGCATCTTTGCACTTGTTCCAAGAATCAATACTATTTTTAGGCAAAGACGAAAACCAAGCTTTAGCACGATCTCTAAGCGAAAAAGGAAATAGCTTCAATTTAACAATATCATTATCAACATCTTTCTTCTTTTGCATATCACACAAATCAACGAAGCTATTTAGATGAGTAGCGGCATCTTTGCTAGGAAGGCCGGCGAATTGATCTTTCATGACAAGATTCAACAAAGCAGCATTGATTTCACAAGATTCAGTATTGGTAAGAGGAGCAATCGGAGTGCTAAGGAAATCATTATTGTTGGTATTGGTAAAGTCACATAATTTGGTATTATCTTGAGCCATCGTGACAAACAAGCAATCCAACACACGAGCAAACAAAAAGCAAGCGAAAAAGAGGCAAACGGAAAAGAGAGGGCAAATAAAACGGCAAGGGTGAAGTGGGGGAGAGGAAAACGAGAGGCAAATGGCAAATAATGTAATGCGGGAGATAAGGGATTGTGATGGGTACTTGGTATGTTGACTTTTGCGTAGACCTCCCCGGCAACGGCGCCAGAAATCCTTCTTGCTACCTCTTGAGCACTGCGTTCGTTTTCCCTTGAAGAGGAAAGGGTGATGCAGCAAAGTAGCGTAAGTATTTCCCTCAGTTTTTGAGAACCAAGGTATCAATCCAGTAGGAGGCTACGCGCGAGTCCCTCGCACCTACACAAAACAAATAACTCCTCGCAACCAACGCGAGAAGGGGTTGTCAATCCCTTCATGGTCACTTACGAGAGTGAGATCTGATAGATATGATAGGATAATATTTTTGGTCTTTTTGTTAAAAAGATGCAAAGTAAAATAAAAGCAAAGTAAAAAGCAAAGGAAATAACTAAGTGTTGGAAGATTAATATGATGAAGATAGACCCGGGGCCATAGGTTTCACTAGTGGCTTCTCTCAAGAGCATAAGTATTTTACGGTGGGTGAACGAATTACTGTTGAGCAATTGACAGAATTGAGCATAGTTATGAGAGTATCTAGGTATGATCATGTATATAGGCATCACGTCCGAGACAAGTAGACCGACTCCTGCCTGCATCTACTACTATTACTCCACTCATCGACCGCTATCCAGCATGCATCTAGAGTATTAAGTTCATGAAAACAGAGTAACGCCTTAAGCAAGATGACATGATGTAGAGGGATAAATTCATGCAATATGATAAAAACCCCATCTTCTTATCCTTGATGGCAACAATACAATACGTGCCTTGCTGCCCCTACTGTCACTGGGAAAGGACACCGCAAGATTGAACCCAAAGCTAAGCACTTCTGCCATTGCAAGAAAGATCAATCTAGTAGGCCAAACCAAACTGATAATTCGAAGAGACTTGCAAAGATAACCAATCATACATAAAAGAATTCAGAGAAGATTGAAATATTGTTCGTAGATAATCTTGATCATAAACCCACAATTCATCGGTCTCAACAAACACACCGCAAAAAGAAGATTACATCGAATAGATCTCCACGAGAGAGGGGGAGAACATTGTATTGAGATCCAAAAAGAGAGAAGAAGCCATCTAGCTACTAACTATGGACCCGAAGGTCTGAGGTAAACTACTCAGACTTCATTGGAGAGGCTATGGTGTTGATGTAGAAGCCCTCCGTGATGGATGCCCCCTCCGGCGGAGCTCCAGAACAGGCCCCAAGATGGGATCTCGTGGGTACAGAAGGTTGCGGCGGTGGAATTAGGTTTTTGGCTTCGTATCTGATCGTTTGGGGGTATGTAGGTATATATAGGAGGAAGGAGTACGTCGGTGGAGCAACAGGGGGCCCACGAGCGTGGAGGGCGCGCCCTGGGGGGTGAGCATGCCCCCTACCTTATGGCCTCCTATTTTGTTTGTTGAAGTAGGGTCCAAGTCTCCTGGATCATAATATTCCTAAAAATCACGTTCCCGAAGGTTTCATTCCGTTTGGACTCCGTTTGATATTCCTTTTCTGCGAAACTGTGAAATAGGCAAAAAACAGCAATTCTGGGCTGGGCCTACGGTTAATAGGTTAGTCCCAAAAATAATATAAAAGTGAATAATAAAGCCCAATAATGTCCAAAACAGTAGATAATATAGCATGGAGCAATAAAAAATTATAGATACATTGGAGACGTATCAGGCATAACCACAGGAGCCAGGCAACCCAGCTTGGCCAAAACATAAGTCATAACGATGCATATAATGGCGAAGAAAAGGTACATATGAGGAAAAAACACATATGTGGTGAGCTTGATGTCCGAAAAATAATAATAAGCTTCTGTGCAAGAAGCCCCGAGGTATTATGGGCGTACATATTTAAGGATGTGTACGTCGTAGGTGCGCGGTTTAGCCGCACGAGAGCTTTAAAGCTAAAAAGCAAAAAGAGAGGAAAAAGTAATGGAAACAAAAAAGGGGGAAGAAGACGAACAAAGAGTTCGGCTCTAGGCGTAGAATCTTCGGAGTCTGGCCGCGTTCCATGGGTTCGGCTCTAAGCGATTATCCGATGCATCACGCAGGCGGTACGCTCCCCCGGTGAGAACTTCGTCAATGATGAAGGGACCCTCCCACTTGGGCTTGAGTTTGTTCTTTTTCTTCTCTCGCAAGCATAGAACGAGTTCGCCAACATTATAAGTCTTGGCCCGCACTTCTCTGCTTTGATATCTGCGAGCCTGCTGTTGATAAAATGCGGAACGGGCTTTTGCGACGTCGTGCTCCTCCTCCAGGGCATCTAAGCTGTTCTGCCAATCAAGCTCGGCCTCTCTCTCTTCATACATGCGCACACGAGGTGAGTCATGAATAATGTCGCAGGGAAACACAGCCTTTGCGCCGTACACCATGAAGAAGGGTGTATATCCGGTAGTGCGATTGGGCGTGGTCCGCAGCCCCTAGAGTACGGAGTCGAGCTCCTCAACCCAGTTCTTGTCTGATTCTTTCAAAGACCGCACTAGTCTAGGCTTGATGCCACTCATAATAAGATCGTTGGCTTGTTCGACTTGACCGTTTGTTTGCGGGTGATAGACGGAGGAGTAATCGAGCTTAATGCCCAGATTAGCACACCAGGTTTTCACCTCATCGGCTGTGAAATTGGAGACATTACCAGTGATGATGCTGTGTGGGACACCATAACGGTGCACGACACCGGATATGAAATCTATCACGGGTCCGGCTTCGGCCGTTTTAACTGGTTTGGCCTCTATCTACTTAGTGAACTTATCTACCATGACCAGCAGATATTTTTTCTTAAGGCTTCCTCCTTTAAGGGGTCCGACCATATCAAGCCCCCCAGACCGCAAACGGCGAAGTGATGGGGATTGTTTGTAGAGTGGTGGGTGGCATATGGCTTTGATTGGCGAAAAGCTGGCATCCGACGCAATGTTGGACAAGGTCCTGTGCATCTGCTCGAGCCATCGACCAATAGAAACCTGTACGCCTTACTTACAAGGGCCCGAGCTGCGGCGTGGTGACCACCGAGACCGGCATGAATTTCAGCCAAGAGCTGCCGTCCCTCTTCTTCGAAGATACATCTTTGAAGTACACCGGTAGCGCTTTTCTTGTTGAGCTCTCCGTCATGGACCTTGTAGGCTTTCGAATGCCGGACAATGCAGCGAGCCTCATTCTGATCGTCAGGGAGCTCTCGCCTATTAAGGTAGGCCAAGAAGGGTTCGGTCCATGGGGCAATTACTGCCATGATAAGATGGGCCGATGGTGTTATTTCGGTGGCTGAGTCCCCGATGATATCGGTGTTGTGTTCGGAATCTGGGGGTATAATCGGATCTGGACTAGTGTTGCCACACCACGGATGGCTTGAAGAGCCTTTCCAGGAATATGTTAGGTGGGACGGGGTCGCGCTTGGCGCCGATATGAGCAAGGACATCCGCCGCCTGATTACTCTCTCGAGCCACATGATGAAACTCGAGCCCCTCAAACCGGGCCGACATTTTGAGAACGGCGTTACGATAGGCCGCCATCTTCGGATCTTTGGCGTTGAAGTCTCCATTTATTTGGGATATTACGAGGTTTGAATCCCCGCGCACCTCCAGGCGTTGTATGCCCATGGAGACAGCCATCCGAAGACCATGCAATGAGGCCTCGTATTCGGCTGCATTGTTGGAGTCTGTGTATAATATTTGGAGTACGTACTGAACTGTGTCGCCGGTGGGGGATGTTAAGACAGCGCCCACTCCTAAGCCCGCCAGCATTTTGGAGCCATCGAAATGCATTACCCAGTTGGATTATGTGCCGTACTCTTTAGGGAGTTCGGCCTCTGTCCATTCGGCGACGAAGTCGGCCAGTACTTGGGATTTAATGGCCCAGCACGGTTTGTATGTTATGTCGAATGGAAGGAGCTCAATGGCCCACTTGGCAATCCGTCCCGTGGCATCGCGGTTGTTTATTATGTCATTGAGTGGTACTTCGGAAGCCACCGTGATTGAGCACTCTTGAAAGTAGTGTCGTAGCTTCCGAGATGCCATGAAGACCGCGCATGCTATCTTTTGGTAATGAGGGTACCGGGATTTGCATGGTGTGATGACAGTGGATACGTAGTATACCGACTTCTGGAGCGGGAATTTGTGTCCTTCCTCCTCTCGCTAGACGATGAGCACCGCGCTCACCACTTGGTGTGTTGCCGATATGTATAATAGCATGGGTTGGCTGATGTTCGGTGCGGCCAGGATTGGGTTGCTCGCTAAAATAACCTTTATTTCTTCCAGTCCGGCCGTTGCCGCATCCATCCACTCGAAGTGGTCAGTGAGTCGAAGAAGGTGATAGAGTGGCAGTGCTTTTTCTCCTAGTCTGGAGATAAAGCGGCTTAAAGCTGCCACACATCCGGCTAGCTTTTGGACCCGTTTAAGGTCCGTTGGCGTAGCCAATTGTGACAAAGCTAGGATTTTGGCAGGGTTTGGTTCAATTCCTCTATTGGAAACGATGAAGCCCAGCAGTTTTCTAGTGGGAACACTGAAAACACACTTTTCTGGATTGAGCTTGATGTCATATGTACGGAGGTTGTCGAATGTGAGACGCATATCGTCTATCAATGACTCGACGTGCCTAGTTTTGATGACGACGTCATCCACATATGCTTCAACTGTCTTGCCAATCTGTTTCTCCAGGCATGTTTGAATCATGCGTTGGTAGGTGGCCCCGGCGTTTTTGAGCCCGAACGACATAGTGTTGAAGCAGAATGGCCCGTATGGGGTAATGAATGCCGTTGCGGCTTGGTTGGACTCCTTCATTTTGATTTGATGGTATCCGGAGTATGCGTCGAGGAAACACATTGAGTCGTGTCCTGCGGTAGCATCAATAATCTGATCGATGCGAGGGAGGGGAAAGGGATCCTTAGGGCCGGCCTTGTAGAGGTCTTTGTAATCGATGCATAGGCGCCAGGATTTATCCTTCTTTGGCACCATCACCAGGTTTGCTAGCCAGTCCGGATGTTTTATTTCTCTGATGAATCCAGCCTCGATTAACTTGGCTAGCAACTCCCCCATAGCTTGTCGTTTGGGTTCGGAAAAGCGCCGCAGTGTTTACTTGACCGGTTTATATCCCTTCAGTATGTTGAGGCTGTGTTCGGCCAACCTGCGTGGGATTCCTGGCATATTAGAAGGGTGCCAGGCAAATATGTCCCAGTTCTCGCGCAGGAACTCTCGTAGCACGGCATCAACCGTAGGGTCAAGCTGTGCCCCGATGGATGTTGTCTTCTTGGGGTCCGTCGGGTGGACTTGAAATTTGATTATTTCATCTGCTGGTTTAAAGGAGGTGGATTTGGGTCACTTGTGCAGGATTACGTCGTCCCTATCCACAGTGGAGCGCAACATGGTTAGCTCTTCGGCCGCGAGAGCTTCAAACAGTGCCTCGAGGGCCAGGGATGCGGTTTTGTTTTCGGCGCGGAGTGCTATGTCCGGATCACTGGCAAGAGTGATGATACCATTGGTTCCAGGCATCTTGAGCTTCATGTACCCGTAATGAGGTATAGCTTGGAAGCGTGTAAATGCATCTCGACCCAATAGGGCGTGATATCCGCTGTTGAAAGGGGCCACTTGGAAGGTTATCTCTTCAGACCGATAATTCTCCGGCGTGCCGAATACCACGTCAAGTGTGATTTTTCCCGCACATCGCGCCTCCCGACTGGGAATGATTCCTCGGAAGGTTGTGCTGCTTTGCTCGATGCGGCTCCTATCTATTTCCATTTTGTTGAGTGTATCCTCGTAGATGAGGTTTAGTCCGCTGCCGTCGTCCATGAGCATGGTGAACCGAAAACCATCCACAATTGGATTGAGGACCAAGGCGGCAGGTGCCCGGACTGTCCGGAATTTTGGTTCGTCACTGCCATTGAAAGTTATGGCCGTGTCGTTCCAAGGGTTTATTGCTGTGACTTGGCAGACTTCGGCGAGGTCACGGAGGGCCCTTTTGCGCCGATTGTTTGAAGCAAAAGTCTCGAAGACCGTCAATACGCTGAGGTCGTCGTCTTCCAGGGGGTGTTGCCCTGGGGTATTTTTTGTGAGGATATCCTCACCGCTCTTGGCCACTTGCTGGAGTATCCCACATGCTCTAAGGCTGTGGGTTGGTATGGTATCTTGTGTTGTGTGTATTTTGCATGGCCTATCGAGCCATCCCTCCAGAACGTTTCCGCGCCCCATAATGGACTTAGATTTCTTTACTATTGGTTCGGGTGCCCCGCGAGGGTGCATCCTTTTTCCCCGAACGAAGGGTTGAGTGTAAATCGGTGGTTTCCAGTGAGCTGCCTGAGTGTTCCAGGCGCTTTGCATTGCGCGGTACTTCTGTACGATGGTTGCCAAGTCAGCAAAGTGTAATACGCGACGGCGGTTGATGGCGTTGAGGATTCCTATGTCCGTGCAATTATTGCAGAATGCTGAGATCGCTCTTCGTCGCGGCAATCTTTAATCTTGTGTTTGCAAAGGAGGAATCTGGCCCAAAAGTGATGGACTGTTTCCTGAGACTACTGCCGTATGTACATGAGATCGCATATATCTGGGTGGGTGGGTGGCTTTAAATCTGAACCCTGACCCAATTTGGGATCCGGAGTTTGAGAAATCTCCGAGCTTAATGGTTCGGGCTCCGGGATATCCACTGATTTTTCAGGCCCATCATCCAATTCTAGGTTCGGAGGATAGGGCACGTCGTTCCGCGGACAGGTATCCGGCTCCTCAAGCTCGGAAATCTGAATATAGTTTGTCCTCAATATAGAGGAAGACTTGTTGTTTTGCTCCTCTACTACCGCTATCTGATGGGATTTGATTTCTCTCTGATCGGGTTTAAGCCTAATCCGATCGTAGTCTGTACCGACCCCCAAGGCGGCGAGGCGATCTAGGAGTTCGTTTAATGATGACAACTCCGTCGGATCCATCCGTTTGGAGTATTCATCTAGCTGACGGCAAAGAGCTAGAAGGCAGACGACAAAGAGCCAGGTGGGCCTCACAAGGCACGGCGTATGTGTATGCGAATATGAACAAACATAAATCATTACATTGTCTTCCTTGTCCAACGTCAACAATTTTGGCATATAATATTTTGATGGGGGCTCACAATCACAAAAGATTTCTAAAATAGTGTATTTGCATGTGAAAGTTCTCTTCCTTATACTAATTATTCGTGAATTGCTTGTATGACCAAAATTGTGATTGTCAAGCCTCAAAAGATTTCACTTTCTAAACCCGATGTGAAGCTACCACTAGGCATGATATGATTTCAATTTCATGACATTCAATTTATTCAACAATTTACTCATAGGATATCAGTGAAGCACAAGATCAATTCCAAAGAAAAGAGCTGCGTTGACGGGATGTGAATGCCGCTTACTTAGCCTCCTTGGCAACTATTTGAGGACTCCATTTTATTTAAAAACTTTCAGATATAGGTATTTTATTAAAACAACAAGTAAAACAAAAATAAAATGACATTCTAAGAATAGCACAACTCATGTGAAGAAGCAAAATTTAGGTTCAACCGATACTAACCGATAATTGTTGAAGAAGAAAGGTGGGATGCCTACCGGGGCATCCCCAAGCTTATATGCTTGAGACTTCTTGAATATCATCTTGGGATGCCTTGGGATCCCCAAGCTTCATCTTTGGTGTCTCCTTAATTCTTCTCATATCAGGTTTTCCTAAATCTCAAAAGCTTCATCCACACAAAACTCAACAAGAACTCGTGAGATAAGTTAGTATAAACTAATGCAAAAACCTTATCAATCTCTACTGTAGCAAATCACTAAAATTATTATTCAACATTGCATACTAAATGCCTCTACATATTTAATACTCCTATCCTCAAATAGATTCGTTAAACAAGCAAGCATATGCAAACAATGCAAACATAACAGCAATCTGCCAAAACAGTACAGTCTGTAAAGAATGCAAGAGTATCAATACTTATTCAACTCCAAACATTATGAAATTCTACCACACTGTAGAAAATTTATCAGAGCTTATTACGCAAAAAGTTTCGACATTTTTATCACATTCTGACTTTTCTCGGGAATTTTTGCAACATCGATAAAATTTCTGTTTTCAAACATCAACATGTATACTTGCAAGATAAGCATGGCAAAGGCTATCAATGCCACTTTCATTGAAATAAAAGATGCAAAACATTATTCTAAATAACAGCAAGCAAATTCTTAACAAAATAAATTGACGCTCCAAGCAAAACACATATCATGTGATGAATGAAAACATAGCTCCAAGTGAGGTTACCGATAATGTTGGAGACGGAAGAGGGGATGCCTTCCGGGGCATCCCCAAGCTTAGTTGGTTGGATATTCCTTGAATATTATCTTGGGGTGCCTGGGGAATCCCCAAGATTAGGGTATTGTCACTCCTTATTCTCCTCATATCGATATCTCACCCAAAACTTGAAAACTTCAATCACACAAAACTTAACGGAACTTCGTGAGATAGGTTAGTATGATAAAGAGCAAACCATTTCACTTTTGGTATGTCAAATAAAAGATTCATAATTGTTCTCACACAATGCCTACTGTAGCATATCATTTCCACAATTTATATTGAGCAATATAAGCCATAGAAACTAGAAAGCAAGCAAACTATGCATTGAAAACAGAATATGTCAAAAACAGAACAGTCTGTAATTAATGATATGGATAATTACCATACTTATGCACTCCAAAAATTATTAAAAATTAGGATCACGTGAGCAATTTGTATATTAAACTTCTGCAAAAAGAATCAACTCAAAAGTACTCTTCTGTTAAAAACGAGACTTATTTTCGTGAGCGCAAAAGTTTCTGTTTTTCAGCAAGGTCAAATCAACTATCACCCAACATGATCCCAAAGGCTTTACTTGGCACTTTATTGAAACAAAAGCAATGAAACATGATTACTACAGTAGCTTAATCATGTGAACACACAAGAATAGTAAGTAAAAGTGTTGGGTTGTCTCCCAACAAGCGCTTTTCTTTAATGCCTTTTAGCTAGGCATGATGAGTTCAAAGATGCTCGCATAAAAGATAAGAATTGAAACATAAAGAGAGCATCATGAAGCATATGACTAGCCCATTTGGGTCTAACCCACTTCCTATGCATAGGGATTTTTTGAGAAATAACTTATGTGAACAAGAATCAAGTAGCATAGGAAGGTAAAACAAGTGCAACTTCAAAACAATCAACACATAGAGAAGAAACTTGATATTATGAATGGATTCAACAATATAACAATCACATAAATCACTCTTTTCATGAAGCACAAGCATAAAAGATTTATCACTCTTTATGGCATACATGTCATCATAATAATCATCATAGATAGCAACTTTATTGTCATAGTTAATTGAAACCTCTTCAAAAATAGTGGATGTATCACTAAATAAAGTCATGACCTATCCAAATCCACTTTCATCAATATTGTAATAAGATTCAACACCCTCCAAAATAGTGGGATCACTACTACCTAGAGTTGATAGTTAATTGACACTCTTCCAAACCCACTTTTATCAATGTAATCATCATAAATATAGGCATGCTATCATCATAATAAATTTTCTTATCGAAAGTAGAAGGAATCAAAGGATCATATTCATTAAGCAAAGCATCCCCAAGCTTAAGACAAGCATTATTTCCAGCAAATAAATCTTCAAACATGTCATACTCATTAAACATAACATCTCCAAGCTTGTGGTTTTTGCATATCATCACAATCATTCATATCAATAGCATGAATGGCACCAATAGTATAGCAAACATTATTATCATATTCTCCCAAGCAAGTGCTAAAAATATTTTCAAGATCATAAGTGATATGGTTGTCTTCCTAATCATAATCATTACAACAAGTAGTAGGTATCACAAAATCATAGTAAATATCATCATCCTCCATCAACATCTTTGATTCACTTTCATGAGGCACAATGGTGATAGGAGCAACATTATTTGGAAAAGATACCTTTTTACCTTTATTCTTTCATCTTTTCTTTTTCTTCACCACATCATGTGTGGGTTTAATTAATTTTTTCAAGCTTCTTGTTGAAGAGATTGATTGGATAAGAAGCTCCTCCTCGTTAGCTGATTCATAATAAACACTAGGAGGGTATTGGGAAATATTTTCCCTTTCATTAGTACTCTCTTCATATTCCATTTGTTTTCTTGTCTTTAGGTAGTCGGCAATATAAGGATTCTCAATGCAATTTATTGCACAAAACATATAAATTTCGTCTAGATTAAAATCAAGAAATCTCTCGGGATTTGGAAAACCCTTAGTTATACATTTCATTTCTTCATACCCCAAAAGAAGACTAAGCTCTTTATGATGCTCAAGGGAAATCAAGTTATCACAATTTTTGGACACGATTTGATCATGAAACAATTTGCATTGGAGATTTAAATGATCATGTTCATTGCAAAGTTCACAAGGATGGCGAAAAAAACTACATCTTTCAGCACAATCATCTAGCTTCTCTTGCAAATTTTTCGTTTCTAAATATTTATGCTTCTTACAAAATCTATCTTCCTTTTTGGTGTGCAAAGGCACTCCCAATTCACTCTGCAAAAAGTGACATGCTTATAAGAAACATTTTTTTCATGACTTGTGCAATCATCATTAGCATTTTGGATATTCAAAGAATTCACACTAACAACATTGCAATCATGCTCATCATTCAAATATTTTGTGCCAAGCATTTTATTGACTTCTTCTTCTTCTAACAATTGAGCACAATTTTCCGAACCATCATTTTCAAGAAAAATATTATAAAGATGATCAATAATATGGTGCAACCTAAATTCCATTTTTATGTAGTTTTCTTTTATAGACCAAACTAGTGATAAACAAGAAACTAAAAGATTCAATTGCAAGATCTAAAGATATACCTTCAAGCACTCACCTCCCCGACAACGGCGCCAAAAAGAGCTTGATGTCTACTACGCAACTTTATTCTTGTAGACACGTGTTGGTCCTCCAAGCGCAGAGTTTTGTAGGACACTAGAAATTTTCCATCAACTGGATGACCTAAGGTTTATCAATCTGTGGGAGGTGTAGGATGAAGATGGTCTCTCTCAAATGACCCTGCAACCAAATACAAGAAATCTCTTGTGTCCCCAACACACCCAATACAATGTGAAATTGTATAGGTGCACTAGTTCGGCGAAGAGATGGTGATAAAAGTGTAATATAGATGGTAGAAATATATTTTTATAATCTGAATAAATAAAAACAGCAAGGTAGAAAATAGTAAACGGGCACAAAAACTGTATTGCAATGCTTGAAAACAAGGCCTAGGGTCCGTATTTTCACTAGTGCAACCTCTCAACAATGCTAATATAATTGGATCATATAACCATCCCTCAAGTGCGATGAAGAATCACTCCAAAGTTCCTATCTAGCGGAGAACATAAGAATAAGTTGTTTGTAGGGTGCGAAACTATCTCAAAGCTATTCCTTCTGTTCGATCTATTCAAGAGTCCGTACTAAAATAACACAAAGCTATTCTTTCCGTTCGATCTATCCTAGAGTTCATACTAAAATAACACCAAAGCAAATTCATATTCATAATACTCAATCCAACACAAAGAACTTCAAAGAGTGCCCCAAGATTTCTACTGGAGAAACAAAGACAAGAACGTGCATCAACCCCTATGCCTAGATTACCCCAATGTCACCTCGGGAATCCGCGAGTTGAGTGCCAAAACATATATCAAGTGAATCAATACGATACCCCATTGTCACCATGAGTATTCAACTGCAAGACATATATCAAGTGTTCTCAAATCCATAAAAGTATTCAATCCGATAAAATGAAATCTCAAAGGGACAACTCAATTCATCACAAGATAGAGAGGGGAAAACACCATATGATCCGACTATATTAACAAAGCCCATGGTACATCAAGATCGTGGCATCTCAAGAACACAAGAGGGAGAGATTAAACACATAGCTACTGGTACAAACCCTCAGCCCCGAGGGTGGACTACTCCTCCTCATCATGGTGTCCGCCAGGATGATGAAGATGGCCACCGGAGATGATTCCCCCCTCGGCGGGTGCCGGAACGGGGTCTAGATTGGTTTTCGGTGGCTACAGAGGCCCGCGGAGGCGGAACTTCTGATCTAGGTTAACCACGAAGAGTTTTGGAATATTTGTGAATTTATAGGGTAAAGAGGGGGTGCGGGAGGCCACCGAGGTGGGCACAACCCACTTGGGCGCGCCTGGGCCCCCAGGCGCGCCCTGGTGGGTTGTGCCCCCCTCGGGGCAACCCCCAGGTGCTTCTCTGGCCCAAAGGATGTCTTCTGGTCCATAAAAAATCATCATGAAGTTTCGTTGCATTTGGACTCCGTTTGGATTGATTTCCTGCGATGTAAAAAATATGCAGAAAACAACAACTGGCACTTGGCACTATGTCAATACATTAGTACCAAAAAAGATATAAAATGCCTATAAAATGATTGTAAAACATCCAAGAATGATAGAATAAGAGGATGAATACTTCATAAATTATAGATACGTTGGAGACGTATCAGTGTTCTAGCTCACGGATGTGTTCACGAGAGGATGAATTCTTTTCGAAGGAGGATGAAACGCCCATGCTGGAAAGTAACTTCTTGAGGAGCTGTTTTCCTCAATGATTTCTACATTAGGTATTGCTGTCGTATCAAGCAATTTTGATGGTGTATGCTTGATCTCGGTTCATTCTGCAATATGATTGATAACATTATTAGAGTAGTGTTTGATAGTTTGGATAACTATGACCAGACTATACATTTGAAGCCTATAAATTTGGCAGTACTTGCAATTTGTTTTTTTGCAGGCAGGATCAATGTAGGATCTTTCTTTGTAGTGCATGGGGATTGATTATCAATGTTGTCCTTAGGCTTGTATCAGATTTATCAATTGGTAAACATTAATACTGCAAGAAATATAGTAATCGAACATAAAGCTTTTGCAATAAGGTACTACAAATACTTACCATATGTCTGAAGTGGGAAACACATTTTGTAGGTGTAGTGTTTTGACTCAGCTTCACAGTAGATGGTTTTCCTTGTTTCTTGTCACGAAGTTCCTACAACATGAAGCTCAAAATTAGTATGATGTGTCCACGAGTACGGATTGACAAGTTGAAGAGTGAAGTGTGTGTATCACATACATATGAGTGATCCTCACACCAGTGGTCCACAAGTTTATGCCAATTTTCTTCATTTATATACTCAGGCTTTAACGATATAGCCTACTCATGGGTGCATTTTTTTACCTTGTTCCAGTAATTGTTCCTATCTTGAATAGCGCGACCACATTTCCTCATAAGACCAATGCACATTTCTGCGACAAATGCATCCTTCGGGTTAATATGATACATTCCCTGCACAAAACATACACCCATTTAGGATAGAGCATATGCACATCTAGTTTTAACAAATGTTTTATAACACAAGTTCAAGTCGTAGATGAATTAACAACCAGGAAAGAAAGTTTAACCATGTGAATAGGTGGGTCATTCACTGTAGATTTTGTTGCAGTTGAAGATGAAGGTACATCTGCTATGGTGCGCTTCTTCCGTAGTGCCAGTGTACACCCATACATTGCCTGGCTGAATGCACTCAAAGACATAGTTCATGACAAACATCTAGAAGTGGTACTAATCTGATGTACAAGAAATTTGTACCTGAGAAGTAGTATTTTGAAGACTACCAGGATCTTGACCTATATCAATCTGACTGGCATCATCTGAACCCTATGAATCCATATCAATTTTGTAGACCACATATTTTATTAGGGCATGTTTGGCTATAGGATAATTGTCCTCCTGTGTTTCTTGTTTAATCCTGCAGTACATATGTGCTTGTCTGGCAGTAGTAGTTGTAGAGTCAGACACGACTTGTTAGTACACATGGTCATCAATCATGTGAACAAAGATTCACAGGGTAACACATACTCCATAAGTAGATTCTATTAGTAAGAATAAGAGGTAGTAATGCACTACCAAGAACAACATGTTATATTAAGAAGAAGAAATCATTCAATTATGAAAAACAGCACACAAGATTTAATAAGAAACCTGCATACTAAATTACTGTAACCCTAGATAGAACTAGTTGCAGTAACCCATATAATACGACCAATTTATTAAGAAACTACATGCTAAATTAGTATAATCCTAGATAGAATTAGATGATGTACGGAGCCTACAATTTGATAACCCCTTTGAAAGAACATCATGTGAAAACGTAATAGCACGTGCAAATCTTAAAAGGGGCGGTGGGGCGAGAGGTGGCTATAATTGTTACCTGGTAGTCTAGGATTAGGTTTTGGGGTTGACAGGGGAAGTTTCCATTGCCGCTTCGAAGCATGCCAGCCATGTTGGATGCCGAGGAGGGGTCCATTTGGCCGCCACAAGTGGACTAGATCTGGGGAAGAAGAGACATATGAGGGGTCGGTGTGAATAAAGTTGTGGGTTCATTTGGTGAATCGGGATGAAACTTTATACGGTGGGTGGGGGAAATGAGCGCAACATTTAAAATAGTTGAAGGGAACATAAAAAGAGAGGGAACAAAACTTTTGGGTCTGTCAAGAATATTAAAAGAAGTTGGAACCTTATTTTTATTTAGGAGAGGCTTATTTGTCGTGCTAAGGTCCAGTGAACAAGTTTTCAATGAACTGGTCTTTTCCTTGTAGATGACAAACAAGCGGTAATTTAGATTAGATTATATAATAGATCTTTGTCCATGTGAAATTTGAACTGATGTTACCACTAGACAAGTCCTGATGGTTGTTCACTCACCATTTGAAAATTTAGATGCTACGCCCCTTTGTACCTGCTACTAACACTACTTCCATACCCCTAGTGCTCACATGTTATTCTTGATTCAAACAACTTATTGTGTGTTTTCTCATTCATCGTGGCATTCCCTTTCATTTTCCATGTACTCATAACCATTTGAAATTATAGATGCCACTCCCTTTTGTACCCCCTACTAACACTACTTTCATACCCATAGTGTGTTGGGGAACGCAGTAATTTCAAAAAAATTCCTACGACCACACAAGATCTATCTAGGAGATGCATAGCAACAAGCGGGGCGAGTGTGTCCACGTACCCTCGTAGACCGAAAGCGGAAGTGTTTAGTAACGTGGTTGATGTAGTCGAACGTCTTCGCGATCCAACCGATCCAAGTACCGAACGCACGACACCTCCGTGATCTGCACACGTTCAACTCGGTGACGTCCCTCGAATTCTTGATCCAGTTGAGGCTGAGGGAGATTTTCGTCAGCACGACGGCGTGGTGACAGTGATGATGAAGTTACCGGCGCAGGGCTTCGCCTAAGCACTATGACGATATGACCGAGGTGTGTAACTGTGGAGGGGGGCACCGCACACGGCTAAAAGATCAACTTGTGTGTAAATGGGGTGCCCCTGGCCACGTATATAAAGGAGGGGAGGGAAGAGGTGGCTGGCCCTAGGGGGCGCGCCAGGTGTGGGGAATCCAACTAGGACTCCCCAGTCCAAGTAGGATTCCCCTCCTCTTTCCTATTCCTAGTAGGAGAAGGAACGGAAGGGAGAAGGGGGGAGAAGGTAAGAGGGGGCGCCGCCCCCTCCTTGTCCAATTCCGACCAGCCCATGGGGGGGGCGGCCACCCCTTGAGGCCCTCCTCTCCTTTCCACTAAAGCCCATTAAGGCCCATTACTTCCCCGGCGAATTTATGTAACTCTCCGGTACTCCGAAAAATACCCAAATCACTCGAAACCATTCCGATGTCCGAATATAGCCTTCCAATATGTCGATCTTTACCTCTAGACCATTTCGAGACTCCTCGTCATGTCCGTGATCTCATCCGGGGCTCCGAACAACCTTCGGTACATCAAATCACATAACTCATAATACAAATCGTCATCGAACGTTAAGCGTGCAGACCCTACGGGTTCAAGAACTATGTAGACATGACCGAGACACCTCTCTGGTCAATAACCAATAGCGGAACCTGGATGCTCATATTGGCTCCCACATATTCTACGAAGATCTTTATCGGTCAAACCGCATAACAACATACGTTGTTCCCTTTGTCGTCGATATGTTACTTGCCCGAGATTCGATTGTCGGTATCGTCATACCTCACTACTACAAAAACAGCTATAGCCAATATGGACACTAATGGCGCACTGTACATGTGGTGCGCCATTACTAAATACTAATGGCGCACCATGTGTTGGTGCGCCATTAGTGTGAAAATACTAATGGCGCACCACATCCACGGTGCGCCATTAGTAATTTTTTTAATTTTTTCAAAACTACTAATGGCGCACCGTGGGATGGTGCGCCATTACTAGTTGAACTACTAATGGCGCACCATCCCACGGTGCGCCATTAGTAATTATGTTTCAATTTTTTTTTCATTTTTTTATTTTTATTTTTTTAAACTACTAATGGCGCACCGTGGGACGGTGCGCCATTACTAGTTGAACTACTAATGGCGCACCACTCCCACGGTGCGCCATTACTAGTTGAACTACTAATGGCGCACCACTCACAGGTGCGCCATTAAAAAAATTTCGAACTTACTAGTGGCGCACCGGTTGCTAGGTGCGCCACTAGTAACAGAAAAAAATATTGGTTTTTAACTTTTTTACAAAAAATGATTCGTAATATGACAGGGAAGTTTGAAATATTTTTCAAAATTTCATCATACTCATGAATATGAACAAAGTCCTAGACATCAACAAGGTTTAATAGGATTGATATGATAGATATATCAACCAGTGGCTGTTAAGTGAGGTGGTGCTGGGTTTGGATAGAACTGCGAAGTTAAGCGTGCTCGGGCTGGAGTAGTGTGAGGATGGGTTACCTTTTGGGAAGTTTGAACACTTAGTGCGATTTGACTTGAAATTAAGCATATTGACCTGAGATTAAGCCATAGTGACCCGAGATTAAGAAAAATTTGAAAAAAAAATTTGGAAATTTTTCTTGAAAAAAATATTTTTGAAAAAAAATTAAATTTTTTTTTAAAAAACTTTTTTTTGAAAAACATATTTCTGAACAAATATTTGAAAAAAAATTGTTACTAATGGCGCACTTCTATGTGGTGCGCCATTACTAAGTCAGATAGTAATGGCGCACCGTGGCATATACTAATGGCGCACCAGCAGTGCGCCATTAGTAAAAATTACTAGTGGCGTGATGCTAGTGGCGCACCAGTAGTGCGCCATTAGTAGGCAAAACTGGTGCGCCACTAGTAGGCCTTTTTCTAGTAGTGCCTAGTTCAATCTTGTTACCGGCAAGTCTCCTTACTCATTTCGTAATGCATCATCCCGCAACTAACTCATTAGTCACATTGCTTGCAAGGCTTATAGTGATGTGCATTACCGAGAGGGCCCAAACATACCTCTCCGACAATCAGAGTGACAAATCCTAATCTCGATCTATGCCAACTCAACAAACACCATCGGACACACCTGTAGAGCATCTTTGTAATCACCCAATTTTGTTGTGACTTTGATAGCACACAAGGTGTTCCTCCGGTATTCGGGAGTTGCATAATCTCATAGTCATAGGAACATGTATCAGTCATGAAGAAAGCAATAGCAATAAACTAAACGATTGGTCTTGTCCATCACATCATTCTCTAATGATGTGATGCCGTTCATCAAATGACAACACATGTCTATGGCTAGGAAACTTAACCATCTTTGATTAACGAGCTAGTCTAGTAGAGGCATACTGGGGACACTCTGTTTGTCTATGTATTCACACATGTACTAAGTTTTCGGTTAATACAATTCTAGCATGAATAATAAATATTTATCATGATATAAGGAAATAAATAATAACTTTATTATTGCCTCTAGGGCATATTTCCTTTAGTCTCCCACTTGCACTAGAGTCAATAATTTAGTTCACATCGCCATGTGATTTAACACCAATAGTTCACATCGTCATGTGATTTAACACTCTATAGTTCACATCCCATGTGACCAATACCCAAAGGGTTTACTAGAGTCAATAATCTAGTTCACATCGCCAGGTGATTAAAACCCAAAGAATACTAAGGTGTGATCATGTTTTGCTTGTGAGAGATGTTTAGTCAATGGGTCTGCCACATTCAGATCTGTATGTATTTTGCAAATTTCTATGTCTACAATGCTCTGCACGGAGCTACTCTAGCTAAATGCTCCCACTTTCAATATGTATCCAGATCGAGACTCAGAGTCATCTAGATCGGTGTCAAAGCTTGCATCGACGTAACTATTTACGACGAACTCTTTATCACCTCCGTAATCGAGAAATATTTCCTAAGTCCTCTAAGGATAATTTTTGACCAATGTCCAGTGATCTACTCCTAGATCACTATTGTATTCCCTTGCCAAACTCAGGGCAGGGTATACAATAGGTCTGGTACACAGCATGGCATAATTTATAGAACCTATGGCTGAGGCATAGGAAATGACTTTCATTCTCTGTCTATCTTCTGCTATGGTCGGGCTTTGAGTCTTACTCAACTTCACACCTTGCCACACAGGCAAGAATTCCTTCTTTGACTCTTCCATTTTGAAACTTCGAAAACTTGTCAAGGTATGTACTCATTGAAAAAACTTATCAAGCGTCCTGATCTATCTCTATAGATCTTGATCCTCAATATGTAGGCAGCTTCACCGAGGTCTTTCTTTGAAAAACTCCTTTCAAACACTCCTTTATGCATGCTTTCTAGAAAATTCTACATCATTTCCGATCAACAATATGTCATGCACACATACTTATCAGAAAGGCTATGGTGCTCCCACTCACTTTCTTGTAAGTACAGGCTTCACCGCAAGTCTGTATAAAACTATATGCTTTGATCAACTCATCAAAGCGTATATTCCAACTCTGAGATGCTTGCACCAGTCCATAGATGGATCGCTGGAGCTTTGCACACTTCGTTAGCACCTTTAGGATCGACAAAACCTTCTGGTTGCATCATATACAACTCTTCTTTAAGAAATCCATTGAGGAATATAATTTTGACATCAATTTGCCAGATTTCATAAAATGTGGCAATTGCTAACATGATTCGGACAGACTTAAGCATCGTTATGAGTGAGAAAATCTCATCCTAGTCAACACCTTAAACTTGTCAAAAACCTTTTTTGATAAGTCGAGCTTTGTAGATATTAACACTACTATCAGCGTCCGTCTTCCTCTTGAAGATCCATTTGTTTTCTATTGCTTGCCGATCATCGGGCAAGTCAACTGAAGTACATACTTTGTTCTCATACATGGATCCCATCTCAGATTTCATGGCCTTAAGCCATTTCGTGGAATCTGGGCTCATCACCGCTTCCTCATAGTTCGTAGGTTTGTCATGGTCTAGTAACACGACTTCAAGAAAGGATTACCGTACCACTCTGGTGCGGACCATACTCTGGCTCACCTACGAGGTTTAGTAGTAATTTGCTCTGAAGTTTCATGATCATCATCATTAGCTTCCTCACTAATTGGTGTAGGAATCACTGGAACTGATTTCTGTGATGAACTACTTTCCAATAAGGGAGCAGGTACAATTACCTCATCAAGTTCTACTTTCCTCCCACTCAGTTCTTTCGAGAGAAACTCCTTCTCTAGAAAGGACCCATTCTAAGCAACAAATATCTTGCTTTCGGATCTGTGATAGAAGGTGTACCCAACAGTCTCCTTTGGGTATCATATGAAGATGAATTTCTCCGATTTGGGTTCGAGCTTATCTGGTTGAAGCTTTTTCACATAAGCATCACAGCCCCAAAATTTAAGAAACGACAACTTGGGTTTCTTGCCAAACCACAGTTCATATGGTGTCGTCTCAACGGATTTAGATGGTGTCCTATTTAACTTGAATGCAGCTGTCTCTAATGCATAACCCCAAAACGATAGTGATAAATCGGTAAGAGACATCATAGATCGCACCATATCTAATAAAGTACGGTTATGACGTTTGGACACACCATTACGCTGTGGTGTTCCAGGTGGCGTGAGTTGCGAATCTATTCCACTTTGTTTCAAATGAAAACCAAAATCGTAACTCAAATATTCGTCTCCGCGATCAGATCATAGAAACTTTATTTTCTTGTTACGATGATTTTCCACTTGACTCTGAAATTATTTGAACTTTTCAAATGTTTTAGACTTATGTTTCATCAAGTAGATATACCCATATCTGCTCAAATCATATGTGAAGGTCAGAATATAATGATACCCGCCGCGAGCCTCAACACTCATCGGATCGCATACATCAGTATGTATTATTTCCAATAAGTCAGTTGCTCGCTCCATTGTTCTGGATAACGGAGTCTTAGTCATCTTGCCCATGAGGCATGGTTCACAAGCATCAAGTGATTCATAATCAAGTGTTTCCAAAAGCCCATCAGCATGGAGTTTCTTCATGTGCTTTACACCAATATGACCTAAATGGCAGTGCCACAAATATGTTGCACTATCATTACCATCTTTTCGCATCAATATTATGAATATGTGTATCATTACGATCGAGATTCAATAAACCATTTACATTAAGTGTATGACCATAGAAGTTTTATTCATGTAAACGGAACAACAATTATTCTTTGACTTAAATGAATAACCGTATTGCAATAAACATGATCCAATCATATTCATGCTCAACGCAAACACCAAATAACATTTATTTTGGTCCAACACTAATCTCGAAGGTAGAGGGAGTGTGCGATGGTGATCTTATCAACCTTGGAATCATTTCCAACACACATTGTCACTTCGCCTATAACTAGTTTGTGTTCATTTTGCAACTCCTATTTTTAGTTACTACTCTTAGCAACTAAACCAGTATCAAATACTGAGGGGTTGCTATAAACACTAGTAAAGTACACATCAATAATATGTATATCAAATATACTTTTGTTCACTTTGCCATCCTTCTTATCCGCCAAGTATCTACGGCAGTTCCACTTCCACTGACCATTTCCTTTGCAGTAGAAGCACTCAATTTCAAGCTTGGGTCTAGCTTTGGGCTTCTTCATGGGAGTGGCAACTTGCTTGCCATTCTTCTTGAAGTTCCCTTTCTTTCCGTTGCCCTTTTACTTGAAACTAGTGTTCTTGTCAACCATCAACACTTGATGCTTTTCTTGATTTCTACCTTCGCTGATTTCAGCATCGCGAAGAGCTTGGGAATCGTTTTCGTCATCCCTTACATATTATAGTTCATCACGAAGTCATAGTAACTTGGTGATAGTGACTAGAGAACTCTGTCAATCACTATCTTATCTGGAAGATTAACTCCCACCCCATTCAAGAGATTGCAGTACTCAGACATTCTGAGCACATGCTCACTGGTTGAGCTATTCTCCTCCATCTTGTAGGCAAAATACTTGTCAGAGGTCTCATACCACTTGACTCGGGCATGAGTCTGAAATACAAATTTCAACTCTTGGTACATCTTATATGTTCCGTGGCGTTTATAACATTTTTGAAGTCCCGGTTCTAAGCCGTAAAGCATGGTGCACTAAACTATCAAGTAGTCATCATACCGAGCTTTGCCAAACGTTCATAACGTCTGCATGTGCTCCTGCAATAGGTCCGTCACCTAGCGGTGCATCAAGGACATAATTCTTTTGTGGAGCAATGAGAATAATTCTCAGATCACGGAGCTAGTCCGCATCATTGCTACTAACATCTTTCAACTTATTTTTCTCTAGGAACATATCAAGAATAAAACAGGGGAGCTATATGCGAGCTATTTATCTACAACATAGACATGCAAAACACTAGCAGGTACTAAGTTCATTGAAAAATTAAATTTCAATTAATGATATTACTTAAGAACTCCCACTTAGATAGACATCTCTCTAGTGATCTAAATGATCAGTGATCCATATCAACTAAACCATGTCGGATTATCACGTGAGATGGAGTAGTTTTCAATGGTGAACATCACTATGTTGATCATATCTACTATATGATTCACGCTCGACCTTTCGGTCTCAGTGTTCCGAGGCCATATCTGCATATGCTAGGCTCGTCAAGTTTAACCCGAGTATTCTGCGTGTGCAAAACTGGCTTGCACCCGTTGTATGCGAACGTAGAGCTTATCACACCCGATCATCACGTGGTGTCTCGGCACAAAGAACTGTCGCAACAGTGCATCCTCAGGGAGAACACTTATACCTTGAAATTTAGTGAGAGATCATCTTATAATGCTATTGCCGTACTAAGCAAAATAAGATGCATAAAAAGATAAACATGACATGCAATCAAATAAGTGATATGATATGGCCATCATCATCTTGTGCCTTTGATCTCCATCTCCAAAGCACCGTCATGATCACCATCGTCACCGGCTTGACACATTGATCTTCATCGAAGCATCGTTGTCGTCTCGCCAACTATTGCTTCTACGACTATCGCTACCGCTTAGTGATAAAGTAAAGCAATTACATGGCGATTGCATTTCATACAATAAAGCGACAACCATATGGCTCCCGCCAGTTGCCGATAACTGTTACAAAACATGATCATCTCATACAACTAATTATATATCATCACGTCTTGACCATATCACATTACAGCAAGCCCTGCAGAAACAAGTTAGACGTCCTCTACTTTGTTGTTGCAAGTTTTACGTGGCTGCTACGGGCTTCTAGCAAGAACCGTCCTTACCTACGCATCAAAACCACAACGATTTTTCGTCAAGTGTGATGTTTTAACCTTCAACAAGGACCGGGTGTAGTCACACTCGATTCAACTAAAGCTGGAGAAACAGACACCCACTAGCCACCTGTGTGCGAAGCACGGCGGTAGAACCAGTCTCATGAACGCAGTCATGTAATGTCGGTCTGGGCCGCTTCATCCAACAATACCGCTGAATCAAAGTATGACATGTTGGTAAGCAGTATGACTATTATCGCCCACAACTCTTTGTGTTCTACTCGTGCATATAACATCTACGCATAGACCTGGCTCAGATGCCACTGTTGGGGAACGCGGTAATTTCAAAAAAAAATCCTACGATCATGCAAGATCTATCTAGGAGATGCATAGCAATGAGCGGGGAGAGTGTGTCCATGTACCCTCGTAGACCGAAAGTGGAAGCGTTCAGAACGCGGTTGATGTAGTCGAACGTCTTCGCTATCCAACCGATCCAAGTACCGAACGCACGACACCTCCGCGATCTGCACATGTTTAGCTCGATGACGTCCCTCGAACTCTTGATCCAGTTGAGGCCGAGGGAGAGTTTCATCAGCACGGCGGCGTGGTGATGGTGATGATGAAGTTACCGGCGTAGGGCTTCGCCTAAGCACTACGACGATATGACCGAGGTGTGTAACTGTGGAGGGGGGCACCGCACACGGCTAAAAGATCAACTTGGTGTCTATGGGGTGCCCCCAGGCCACGTATATAAAGGTGGGGAGGGAAGAGGTGGCCGGCCCTAGGGGGCACACCAGGTGTGGGGAATCCTACTAGGACTCCCCAGTCCAAGTAGGATTCCCCTCCTCTTTCCTATTCCTGGTAGGAGAAGGAAGGGAAGGGAGAAGGGGGGAGAAGGAAAGAGGGGGGCGCCGCCCCCTCCTAGTCCAATTCGGAGCAGCTCATGGGGGGGGGGGGTGGCGGCCACCCCTTGAGGCCCTCCTCTCCTTTCCACTAAAGCCCATTAAGGCCCATTACTTCCCCGGCAAATTTCCGTAACTCTCCGGTACTCCGAAAAATAACCGAATCACTGGGAACCATTCCGATGTCCGAATATAGCCTTCCAATATATCGATATTTACCTCTCGACCATTTCGAGAATCCTCGTCATGTCTGTGATCTCATCCGGGACTCCGAACAACCTTCGGTACATCAAATCACATAACTCATAATACAAATCGTCAGCGAACGTTAAGCGTGCGGACCCTACGGGTTCGAGAACTATATAGACATGACCGAGACAACTCTCCGGTAAATAACCAATAGCGGAACCTGGATGCTCATATTGGCTCCCACATATTCTACGAAGATCTTTATCGGTCAAACCGCCTAACAACATACGTTGCTCCCTTTGTCATCGGTATGTTACTTTCCCGAGATTCGATCATCGGTATCATCATACCTAGTTCAATCTCGTTACCGGCAAGTCTCTTTACTCGTTCCGTAATGCATCATCCCGCAACTAACTAATTAGTCACATTGCTTGCAAGGCTTATAGTGATGTGCATTACCGAGAGGGCCCAGAGATACCTCTCCGACAATCGGAGTGACAAATCCTAATCTCGATCTATGCCAACTCAACAAACACCATCGGAGACACCTGTAGAGCATCTTTGTAATCACCCAGTTACATTGGGACATTTTATGGCACACAAGGTGTTCCTCCGGTATTCGGGAGTTGCATAATCTCATAGTCATAGGAACATGTATAAGTAATGAAGAAAGCAATAGCAATAAACTAAACAATCATAGTGCTAAGCTAACGGATGGTTCTTGTCCATCACATCATTCTCTAATGATGTGATCCCGTTCATCAAATGACAACACATGTCTATGGTTAGGAAACTTAACCATCTTTATTAACGAGCTAGTCTAGTAGAGGCATACCAGGGACACTCTGTTTGTCTATGTATTCACACATGTACTAAGTTTCTGGTTAATACAATTCTAGCATGAATAATAAACATTTATCATGATGTAAGGAAATAAATAATAACTTTATTGTTGCCTCTAGGGCATATTTCCTTCATAGTGCACACATGTTCTCCTTACTAATATTCAAACAACTTATTGTATATGTGTTTTCTCATTCATTGTGAGATTTCCTTTTATTTTCCATGTACTCATAACCATTTGAAAATCTATATGGCACGCCCTTTTGTACCTCCTACTAACACTACTTCCATACCCGGAGTGCACACATACTCTCCATACTAATTCAAACAACTTATTGTAGATGTGTTTTCTCATTCATTGTGGCATTTCCTTTCATTTTCCATGTACTCATAACCATTTGAAAATCTAGATTGCACGCCCTTTTGTACCTCCTACTAACACTACTTCCATACCCATAGTGCACACATGTTATCCTTAGTAATTGAAAGAAATTATTGTATACGTGTTTTCTCATTCATTGTGGCATTTCCTTTCATTTTCCATGTACTCATATCCATGTGAAAATCAAGATGCTAAACCCTTTTGTACCTGCTACTAACACTACTTCCACGCCCATAATGCACACATGTTCTCCTTACTAATTCAAACAACTTGTTGTATATGTGTTTTCTCATTCATTGTGGTATTTTCTTTCATTTTCCATTTACTCATATCCATCTGAAAAATCAAAATGCTACACCCTTTGTACCTCCTACTAACACTACTTCCATACCCCTAGTGCAAACATGTTCTCCTTGATTCAAACAAGTTATTGTAGATGTCATTCAGTGTGGTATTTCATCGTATTTGCATGTAAGAATGCAGAGAAGAAGAAAATGCAAACTCTTTGGTTGGGGTTTGCTTTGTAACATGTACATGAATGAATCAAGATATGTGTGTAGTGTGCACAAGTATAAGTAAGATGCATCTTAAATCGGCCATATCCACTTGTCAGATACATCTACCATTCACTGTGATTGCTTGTTGGTTTGAACAAATCATATGTGAATGCGCTCTGAATATGACTGAATAAATCAAGTTAAAGTCTGGACCTAAAGATCAATTGTTTCGTCAGAAAATTCAGTTGCAATTTCTGAAAGTGGACATGCCTACTTCAGAACAAACAGTGGCAATTTCGTCGCCACGGGAATTTTGGATAAATTTGGAACGCATTTGCTGCAATTGCTCTCTTGTCCCCTTCTATGATGTAGATCAACGCAAGATTGAACCCATTACAAAGCACCTCCCATTGCAAGATGAACTAGTCTAGTTGGCAAAACCAAACCGATATATCAGAGAGAAATACAAAGCTGTAATAATCACGCATATAAGAATTAAAAAAGGACTCACACATTTCTCATCAGTAATCTAACCATAAACCCACAATTTATCGAATCCCAACAAACACACCGCAAAAGAAGATTTACATCGGATAGAACTCCAACAACATCGAGCAGAAGATTGTATTCAAAATCAAAGAGAGAGAAGAAGCCGTCAAGCTACTAGCTATTGAACCATAGGTCTATGGTAAACTACTCACACATCATTGGAAGTTAGCAAGGTTGACGTAGAAGCCCTCCAAGATCGATTCCCCATCCGACAGAGTGCCGGAAAAGGCCTCCAGATGGGATCGCGGAAGAACAGAAACTTGCAGCGGCAGAATTTTTTTGGGTGGCTCTCTATTGGTTTACCGATTTTCGAGAATTTATAGAGGTGGAATTAGGTCAGACGGAGCCCCGTGGGACCCACAAGGTACTAGGGAGCGCCTACCCCCCTGGGCGTTCCCTAGTTCCTTGTCGTCTCCTCGTTTGCCTTCTGGCCTCCTCCCGAAGCTTCTAGAGTCTCTCTTGTCCAGAAAAAAAAATTCAAAATGTTTCGTAGCGTTTGGACTCCGTTTGGTACTGTATTTCTGGAAAACCAAAATAGGCAAAAAAACAACAACTAACACTTGGCACTGGGTTAATAGGTTATTCCCAGAAAATGATATATAATTGCATACAATTGCAAATAAAACATCCAAGATTGATACTACAATAGCATGGAACAATAAAAAAAATTATAGATACGTTGGAGACGTATCAAGTGCCCACATGCCCATCGCAGGGCCTGGTGTAGCCCGGGGGTCCGTGCTGCTCGGTGCCGGCCATGAGGACTTCAACTGTGGACTCAACCCTCTCACACTCAGACTTGTCGGCTGAGTCCTCGTGGAGCCCATCAGAAAGGTCAAGGGCGGGCTCATCAGGCTCAAGAGCCGCCACATGCCCTGCCGCGGCCTAAAGGGCCACGGTGTGCTTGATCCAGCACTGGAGCTGCGAGCGCCCGGAGCGCTTCCGACGGCGGCCGGGGGAAAGGAGAGGTGTCACTCGATATGGCACCGAAGACTGTCGGAGGAGAACTCCGGACGAAGATGCGCGGAAGTGCACCATGCCACGGATGGGCGGTGACTCCACGTCCAGCGGGCCCTCCTGGAGCCACACCGAGTTTTCCGTGATGAAACTGAGCACTCCGAAACAGATCTCGCTGCCGACTAACATGATGATGATGATGAAGAAAAATACCACCTGCGCCATATAATCGCTGGACGCGCAACCCCACGGTGGGCGCCAACTGTCGAGGTTACGATCCTGACAACGAGTACTAGGGGTACGAAAGAGGGACAGAGCCTAGCTATAGCACAAGGGTAGCACTCGGGTTCTATGGTTCAGGCCACTCTCGGAGGAGGTAACATCCCTACGTCTCGCGCCCCGAGGCTTGTTTTCTCTTGGGGTATATGATTACAAATAATGCTTGACCCTTGCCATGGAGAAAGAGGGCGACTTATATAGAGTAAGCCGCAGCCTCTTCATTGCCATGTTACTAGGGTGCGTTAATGACTATAATTATGGCAGTTACAGGTGATAATAGCCACGACTACGGCAGTTACAGGTACCGGTAGCTGAGGGAGTCCTGGAATAAGGGGTCCTCGGGTGTTCGGGCTATGTGACATGGGCCGGACAGATGGGCATGAAGATACAAGACAGAAGACTTCCTCCCGTGTCCGGATGGGACTCTCCTTTGCGTGGAAGGCAAGCTTGGTGTTTGGATATGAAGATTCCTTCCTCTATAAACCGACTCTGTACAACCCTAGGCCCCTCCGGTGTCTATATAAACCAGAGGGTTTAGTCGGTAGAGGCAATCACAATCATACAGGCTAGACATCTAGGGTTTAGCCATTACGATCTCGTGGTAGATCAACTCTTGTAATCCTCATATTCATCAAGATCAATCAAGCAAGAAGTAGGGTATTACCTCCATCAAGAGGGCCCGAACCTGGATAAACATCATGTCCCCAGTCTCCTGTTACCATCGACCTTAGACGCACAGTTCGGGACCCCTACCCGAGATCCACCGGTTTTTACACCGACATTGGTGCTTTCATTGAGAGTTCCGCTGCGTCGTCATCAAAAGGTTCGATGGCTCCATCAGTCATCTACAACAATGCTACCCTGGAGGAGGTTTTTCTCCCTGGCCAGATCTTTGTGTTCGGCGGCTTCGCACCGCGGGCCAACTCGCTTGGCCGTCTAGAGCAGATCGACAGCTACGCCCCAGGTCACCAGATTAGTTTTGGAAATCTGGACTATGCCGCTGATATCCGAGGAGACTTGATCTTCCAAGGGTTCACGACTCCAACCACCGCTCTGGACTTAGATCCGGAGCACATCGCCAGGTTCAAAGACGGAATTCCTGAGCCCGCCGGACTATCAGCGGCCACTAAGCCTAGTACGGGAGAGCCGGAGGAAGTAGTGTCGCTGGCAACCATCATGAAGCCGGACTCTTCTCCGGACACTGGCTCCGAACCCTCAGATTCAGCATCATGTGAGCTTAGCCAAGGAGTTTCCTTCCCGCCATACTCCACGGATTCTCTTCTCCCTGGCCAAACCTCTCCTTTTAACGAGGCTCTGGACTTGATGCGATCCCTCGTCATTACTGAGGAGCAACGTCCGAACTACGCCCAACCCAGACTAGGGGCTGAGAGCGGGGAATTTTACATCCCACCCACCACCAACTTCATAGCCACTGTCGAGGACCTAACTGACATGCTCGATTACGGCTCCGAAGACATCGACGATATGGACGACGATGCCGGAGAAGAGCAGGTCCAAAACCCGCCGTTTACCGGACACTGGACGGCCACCTCTTCGTATGATGTGTACATGGTGGATACACCCAAAGAGGGTAACAGCGATAACGAGAAAGATTCAGTTGAGGATAAACCTCCTGAGATACAGCCAAAGCGCCGACGATAGCGGTGCCGCTCTAAATCACGCTGTGGAAAAGACAGCAATACCGGCACGAGAGACAGCAATATTCTAGATGATGCCGAAGACCAAGAAGACCCGTCGAGCCAACTTCCGAACAGGACGATCGGGAAGATGGGCAAGTTAGCCCTGAATAACAGGCCGTAAACGAAGAATCGGAGGATAGTAATTATATTCCACTCTCCGAGGATGAGGTGAGCCTCGGCGACGAAGACTTTATCATGCCTGAGGAACCCCTGGAGCAGGAGCGCTTTAAGCGCCGGCTAATAGCCACTGCAAGGAGCCTGAAAAAGAAGCAGCAGCAGCTTCAAGCTGATCAAGATCTACTCAAAGACAGGTGGACTAATGTCCTGGCAGCCTTGAGCGCCCAACCAAAAGTTACCCGAAGCGTAAATTGCTACCTCAATTCGACGACGAGGCACTTGAGCCCGTACCATCAGCACGTAATGCGGCTGACCGACCACCACGTGGCCGGGACAAAATGGAAACTCAAGTCGAACACCAGTCCATATTACCTCGCCGCAAAGGTAGAGACACAACAGCTCAGGGATATACATATGACCTGCGGCAGGACCTGAAACATAAAGTAGGTCAGACCAGATAAATCTACGGATCGCGGGGGCGTGCCCGACGCACGACGACTGCTATCTAGCCAGATGTGACAAGCATAACCAAGTCCGGGCCGAAAACTCCAGACGGACTACATCCGAGCTACGTCGCGACTTGGCCCGATATAGAGGCGCCGCACACCCCCTCTGCTTCACTGATGAAGTAATGGAGCACGAATTCCCAGAAGGATTCAAACCCATGAATATTGAATCATATGATGGAACAACTGACCCCGCAGTATGGATTGAGGATTTTCTTCTCCATATCCACATGGCCCGCGGTGATGATCTCCACGCCATTAAATACCTCCCACTAAAATTAAAGGGACCAGCCCGACACTGGCTAAACAGCCTCCCAGAGAACTCCATTGGCAACTGGGAAGACTTGGAAGACGCCTTTCGCAACAATTTCCAAGGCACATATGTCCGGCCTCCAGACGCCGATGACCTCAGTCACATCATCCAGCAGCCCGGAGAATCAGCGAGGAAACTCTGGACCAGGTTCCTAATTAATAAGAACCAAATTGTCGACTGTCCGGATGCCGAAGCACTCACGGCCTTTAAACATAGCGTCCACGATGAGTGGCTCGCCTGCCACCTCAGCCAAGAAAAGCCTAAGTCCATGACAGCTCTCACCGCACTGATGACCCGCTTTTGCGTAGGAGAAGATAGCTGGCTCGCTCGTAGAAGCAATAGCACGAGCGATCCTGGCACCTCCGAAGTCAGGGACGGAAATGGCAAGCCACGACGCCATAAAGACAAGCGTTGCCACAATAATGCAGGAACCCAAGACACAATGGTCAACGCCGGACTTAGTGGCTCCAAAACCGGTCAGCGGAAGAAGCCACTTAAGGCAAACAGAGATGGCCCATCCAGTCTAGGCAAGATACTGGATCGACACTGTCAGATCCATGGCAGCCCCGACAAACCCGTCAATCATACCAATAGAAATTGTTGAGTTTTCAAACAAGCCGGCAAGCTCAATGCCGAACACAAACGGAGGGGCCCACCCAGTGATAGTGAAGAAGAGGAGGCTCGCCTACCGAGCACCGGGGGACAGGAGCAATTTTCCCCCGAAGTAAAAACATTAATCATGATATACGTGACGCATGAGGGACTCCTGGATTAAGGGGTCCTCGGGCGTCCGGCCTATATGACACGGGCCGGACTGATGGGCTATGAAGATACAGGATAGAAGACTTCTTCCCGTGTCCGGATGGGACTCTCCTTTACATGGTTGGCAAGCTTGGCCTTCGGATATGTAGATTCCTTCCTCTGTAAACCGACTTTGTACAACCCTAGTCCCCTCCGGTGTCTATATAAACCACAAGGTTTAGTCCGTAGAGGCAATCACAATCATACAGGCTAGACATCTAGGGTTTAACCATTACGATCTCGTGGTACATCAACTCTTGTAAACCTCATATTCATCAAGATCAATCAAGCAGGAAGTAGCGTATTACCTCCATCAAGAGGGCCCGAACCTGGGTAAACATCGTGTCCCCTGTCTCCTGTTACCATCGACCCTAGACACTCAGTTCGGGACCTCCTACCCGAGATCCGCCGGTTTTGACACCGACATTGGTGCTTTCATTGAGAGTTCCGCTGTGACATCGAAGATAGGATTGATGGCTCGCCTTGTTATCAAGGACAGTATCACCTCCGGAGGAGCCCTGGCCTCAGGCCAAACCCTCCGGCTGGGCGGCCTCACCATGGCCGCCCGTTCGGCCGTTAAGCCGTCGATGACTTCTCGGGTCATCGAAAATCATCTCCGTGTTGACTCCGAATACTCCAAACGGATGGATCCTGCGGAGTTGTCATCTTTAAATGAACTCCTGGATCGCCTCGCCGCCATGGGGGTCGCTACAGACTCTGATCGGATTGGCTTAAACACGATCAGAGAGAAATCAAATCTCAGCTGATCACTCACCAGATAGCGCTCATAGAGGAGCAAAACAACGACTCTTCCTCTGTGTTGAAGACGAACTACTTTTGGATTTCCGAGTTTGAAGAGCCGGATACCTGTCTGCGGAACGACACGCCTAGTCCTCCGAACCTAGAATCGGACGGTGGGCCTGAAAAATCAGTTGACATCCCGGAGCCCGAACTATTAAGCTCGTTAGTTTTTCAAACTCCGGACCCCAAATTGGGTCAGGGTTCAGATTTAAAGCCACACACCCACCACAAGCAATATTCGCCAAACAATTCCGGACCTCCGGAACCTCCGGATATATGCGACCTCATGTACGTACGACATTTGTCTCAGGAAACAGTCCATCACTTTTGGGCCAGATTCCTCCTTGTCAAAGACAAGATTAAAGATTGCCGCGACAAGGACGCGATTTCAGTATTCTGCAACAATTGCATGGATGAAGGAATCCTCAACGCCATCAACCGCCGTCGCGTATTACCCTTTGCCGACTTGGCAACCATAGTACAGAAGTACTGCGCAATGGAAAGCGCCTAGAAAACTCAGACAGCTCGCTGGGAACCACAGGTTTCCACTCAACCCCTCGGGCAGGCAAAAAGGATGCACCCTCGCGGAGCGCCCTACCCCATAGTAAAGAAAACTAAGCCCACTACGGGACGCGGAACAGTTCTGGAGGGATGGCTTGACAGGCCATGCAAAATACACACGACACCAGAAACCGTACCAACCCATAGCAGGTGGCCAAGAGTGGCGAGGATATCCTCACCAAAAATACCTCAGAGCAACCCACCCGGAAGATGACGACCTCAGAGTATTGACGGTCCTCGAGACTTTCGCTTCAAACAATCGGCGCAAGAGGGCACTCCGCGACCTTGCCGAAGTCTGCCGAGTCGCAGCAATAAACCCCTGGAACGACACGACCATAACTTTCAATGCCAGTGACGAACCAAAATTCAGGACAGTCCGGGCACCAGCCGCCTTGGTCCTCAATCCAATTGTGGACGGCTTTCAGCTCACTAAAGTGCTCATGGACGGCGGCAGTGGACTAAACCTCATCCATGAGGACACAATCAATAAAATGGAAATAGATAGGAGCCGCATCGAGCAAAGTAACACGACCTTTCGAGGAATCATTCCCAGCCGGGAGGCGCGATGCGCGGGGAAAATCATACTCGACGTGGTATTCGGCACACCGGAGAACTATCGGTCCGAAGAGATAACCTTCCAAGTGGCCCCTTTCAACAGTGGATATCATGCCCTGTTGGGGCGGGACACATTCACGCGCTTTCAAGCGATACCCCATTACGGGTATGTGAAGCTCAAGATGCCCGGGCCCAATGGTATTATCACTCTCGCCAGTGATCCGGACATAGCACTCCGCGCCGAAAACAAAACCACAACCCTGGCCCTCGAGGCACTGTCCGAGGCCCTCGCGGTCGAAGAGTTAACCGCACTACACTCCATGGTGGATCGGGACGACGTAATCCTGGATAAGCGACCCAAATCCACCTCCGTTAAACCAACAGACGAAATAGTGAAATTTCAAGTCCACCGTACGGACCCCAAGAAGACAGCTTCCATTGGGGCACAGCTGGACCCAACGGTTGACGCCGCACTACGAGAGTTCCTGCGCGAGAACTGGTACATATTCGCTTGGCACCCTTCTGATATGCCAGGAATCCCACGCAGGTTGGCAGAACACAGCCTCAATATATTGAAGGGATATAAGCCGGTCAAGCAAACACTGCGGTGCTTTTTGGAACCCAAACGACAAGCTATGGGGGAGGATCTAGCCAAGTTAACCGAGACCGGATTCATCAGAGAAATAAAACACCCAGACTGGCTAGCAAACCTGGTGATGGTGCCAAAGAAGGATAAATCCTGGCGCCTGTGCGTCGATTTCAAAGACCTCAACAAGGCCTGCCCTAAGTATCCCTTCCCCCTCCCCCGCGTCGATCTGATTATTGATGCTACTGCAGGACACGACTCACTGTGTTTCCTCGATGCATACTCTGGATACCATCAAATCAAAATGAAGGAGTCCGATCAAGCGGCAACAGCATTCATTAACCCATATGGGCCTTTCTGCTTCAACTCTATGCCCTTAGGGCTCAAAAACGCCGGTGCCACGTACCAACGCATGATTCAAACATGCCTGGAGAAACAAATCGGCAAGATAGTTGAAGCATATGTGGATGACATAGTCATCAAGACTAGGCACGTCGAGTCACTAATAGACGACCTACGTCTCACATTCGACAATCTCCGTACATATGACATCAAGCTCAATCCGGAAAAGTGTGTTTTCGGCGTTCCCGCTGGAAAACTGTTGGGCTTCATCATTTCCAATAGAGGAATTGACGCAAATCCAGCCAAAATCCGAGCTTTGTCACAATTGGCTATACCAACATACCTTAAACAGGTCCAAAAACTAGCCGGATGCGTGGCAGCTTTAAGCCGCTTTATCTCCAGACTAGGAGAAAAAGCATTGCCACTTTATCGCCTTCTCCGACGTACCGACCACTTTGAGTCGATGGATGCGGCAACGGCCGGACTGAAACAAAATAAAAGCTCTTTTAGCGAGCAACCCAATCCTGGCCTCACCGAACATCTGCGAACCCATGTTATTATACATCTCGGCAACACACCAATTCCCATGTTGAACGAGAGGAGGACGGACACAAATTCCCACTTCAGAAACCGGTATAATACGTATCCACTGTCCTCACACCATGCAAATCCCGGTACCCTCACTACCAAAAGATAGCATATGCGGTCTTCATGGCATCCCGGAAGCTACCACACTACTTTTAGGAGTGCTCGATCACGCTGGCTCCCGAAGTACCACCGTGACACCCCAAAATTTTGACCTTGTTTTATTGATTAAAATTTTGCCAGGAAATTAAACTTTTCCATTTGTCTAGATTTTTCCCTTTTTATTTTAAGGGTTTTTACCTCAAGTGAAAACTTTCCAAAAATATTGTTGGACTTGCATGCTCTCTCTATAAAACATTTCTGTATCAGTGGATTTAATTGCAAGGTTTGCTTTTGCTTGAGCTTTACTCTTTTAAAATGATTTTTCCATAAATTGGAGCCTGTTGCACTGCAACCATTTGACAAATACATTTAAAATTTCCACCAAAATTTGGGGATGTCATGTGATGTTTCCACATCACTTTTATGCAAAAATATCTTTTGGTTATTAAAGATTTTGAGCTCTGCATCAGCTTTTCAAATCTGGTCCAGTAGGCATTTTTACACTACAACCTATTTAAATATTCCTTTAAAAATTCTTCCAAGAGTTTGGAGAGGTCAGTAGATGCATATAATTCATCTTCATGCAAAAACCCAGTGGTGTTCTTTGAAAAATTTGAGTGTATCAACCTCCTTTTCATTCTGGTCCAGTTTGGTGATTTGTACTGCAACCCATTTTTATTTTGCTCCAGTGACCCTGAGCCTTTTTCCTGCTTGTAGCCCTCCCTGCAAAACCCTTTAGTCCAGGAGAGTGGACCCATTGGAGGATTTTAAGTGCATGCAATGAGACCTTTTTCTTTCTGTCCAAAACTGAAGTTTTGCAAAACTTGCACTAGCAAGTTTCTGGTTTTGCCCAAATGATCTTGCCATCATCACCTACATCCAGAGAGACCCTGATCTGGAGTTTGTGGCCACTCCAAGAGTTGCCTAGATGCACTTAGCATTCTGTCGAACACTTGGTGTGCACAGTCAGATTTTGACATGAGTTTTAGTTTGCACTGTGAGCTTGTTCCACTGACCCAGCAACCTTGTCCACTAAGCTCCTAGCCATCCCTACCCTAGTCCTGTTAATTGCCAGCCTCACTCCTGCACTCTAGGCTGCCCTGGCATTTCATCGAGCATGTCCCGTGCGTGCTCTGGGCGCGCCGAGAGCGCACGTTTTGCACGCGCGCGCACCGAGCCGGCGCGTCGCACTGCCGCCCTCGCCGCGTCCCGTCCCTGGCCCTTGCTCGCCTGCAGAGCCGCGCACTAACCTCGCCCACTCTCCACGCCACCCCTGGCGCCCTACAGCGCCACCGTCAGAGCTGTTGGCGGCACGCCGACGTCGGCAGCGAGCTCCTGCCATGGTCGGCGCCGCCCAAGCCACACCAGCGCGCCAGCTGCCCCCGTGAACAGCTCGAGCTTATCCTAGAGCCCGTCGGCATGCGCTCGTCGACGCCACGTCGCCCTGCGGCTACAGAGCGACGGTCGCCGGCGATCTTATCCACAGCCGCCGCGGGACCAGCCTCGAACGCCTATAAAAGGAGGTCCCGAACCCCTCCGAGCGCTCAGGCGACCTCAAGCCTTCCCCCTAGAGCTCCTCAAGCAGTGGATTGACCGGAAGAGGCCATCTCCCCCACCTCCGGCCGGTTCGACCGCCGCTGCCTTCCGGTGCCATTCGTCGCAACCAGGCGCTCCCCCCGCCCATCCAGCGCCACCACTAGCTTCCCCTTGTTCTTGCGGAGCTGCCCAGCACCTCAGCCTCGATCGAAAACCACCGGAGCCCAAAACCCACTTCACTCCCGTAGCCCCCTCCGCCGTGGAGCTCGCCGCCGGCGACTCCCCCCACCACCGTCGACCCAACAACCACCAAGAGGACCGCCCCGGTCTGGCCGGTCCATCCCCGCCCTCGGATGCCCGTGGGGAGCTGCCGTTCATCGACGGCGATCGCCGGAGTCTCGCTCCGTTCGGGCAGAGGAAGAGGAGGGAGGAGAGGACTAGTCAAACCTGACCAGTGGGCCCCCTGGACCCACTGTCAGTGACCCGCGCGCCGTCCACTCTGGTTAAGTGAAGGCGCATAAGTCCCGAGTACGTCTCCTCTGCTTCAAAAGCGTATTCTCCCCGAAACGTTTTCTTTTTCTGTTTTATTTTAAAACAGAACTTTGACCAAACTTTGACTGGCTATATCTTTTAAAATGAAACTCCAAATGAGTTGATTCTTTTTCCTACCTCTCTCAAATTTCATCTAGTTTATTTTAAGATTTATTTCAAAAATATTTGGGACTACTTTTTGTACTAGTTTTGAAATATTTGTTATTTGAATATTTTTCAAAATAGGAAATGGAGAGAGAAGAAAGCTTTCAATAAGTGGACCCTTTGCATACTCTTGAAGGCAAGCATTTCTCAACTCTGGCATAATATTTTTGTGTGGTGTTTTGATACGGTTACAACACCACTTGACTTGGAGCATGCGTTATTTTTATGTAACGATAAAGTCACACGCATGAGTGCATACTAGAGATACCTTGCTGTTATTAATGGATATGTTGTTGATAGTGATCATCCTCGTGAGCCCCTCATGCATACCGGAAGGAAGCCGGGAAAGTCGTGGTCTTGGGTAGACACGAGCTTGTCCCTAGTTCCTCGTCGGGACGAGTGTGTCCGGTATGGCATGATGAGGTTTGATGAGCGGTGATTCTGTCTGTTAATGGAAATTTTTTTTGGTTGTGTTAATCATTTGGTGAATACTTATACCACCTGAGTCGGTCGTAGGTCGAGTCTTGATCAGTAACTTCCCTATTTGTTTTGTACTACCACTTGTCCCTGCCGCAGACAGGGTACGGTTCAGTAAGTTGTCAACCCCTTACCAAGGCACACACCATACAGAGAGGCCATGGTGGAAGATACCAGATGCATCCGGTAGGCATGCCACCTGGTCCGCGGGCATGGGTGTTTCCGGTTGGGACCGAGAGGGGGGCACCCCTTAGAGCGCGCGATATAAATTTGATCCCATGCTACGTCGAGGTTGTAGCCTTCCCACTTAGAGTTTTGCTTGACAGGTGTCGTGGGTGATTCCAGACACCGGTAAGTTAAGCTGGTGTGTGCAGGTCAGGCGCGTTTTCAATTAAAAGGCCGAAGGCGGAATTAGTCCCGGTGGAGTAGATAAATCCGTTACTCGTGGGTAAAGAGTGCACCCTCTGCAGAGGATATATCCATTCGGATGGCCATGTTCATGGGTAAGGACTACAGTCTGAGATGGGTCTAGTGACGGTTTTCGGATGGAGAAACGGCTAAACTGGATCATAGCAACGGTATTCGGATGGAGAACGGCTAAACTAGAACACAGTGACGGTCTTCGGATGGAGAAACGGATATACCTGAACATTTTTTTATGACCTATGTCATATGAGGATTATGATTATTATTATTGTGGACTAACCAGTTACTTTATTTGAATTATTGAGTATCGCTGGGACGGTTCTACCTCCTGGATATTCACTGTGATTATTCTTATATAAGCCCTTTATGTGGCGTCGCTCCGACGCCCGACTGCGGCATGTTTGTCATTTATTTATCCTTTATAAGCCCTTTATGTGGCGTCGCTCCGACGCCCGACTGCGGCATGTTTGTCATTTATTTATCCTTTATAAGCCCTTTATGTGGCGTCGCTCCGATGCCCGACTGCGGCATGTTTGTCATTTATTTATCCTTTATAAGCCCTTTATGTGGCGTTGCTCTGACGCCCGACTGCGGCATGTTTGTCATTTATTTATCCTTTATAAGCCCTTTATGTGGCGTCGCTCAGACGCCCGACTACGGCATGCTTGTTATTTAATTATTCTTTATAAGCCCTTTTTGTGGTGTCGCTCAGACGCCCGACTGCGGCATTGTTAATTTACTTGCACCCTTTCGAGGAGTCATTTCAGACACTCGATCAGTGCATTCTATCTCTACTCCCGTATTACATGTTCACATTTTACCTGCATGCGTGCATCACGGATTTTTGTTCATTTCGTGACAGACGTTATCATCATAAAAATATTTCGGAACATGATTATCTCTTATTATATTATACCCGTGTTCTTAAGGTTTGCGAGTACATTCAAACGTACTCACTGGCTTGTCCCTGGCTATTGTCTTGGCCAGATTTCGCGCATGGAGAGAGCGTTACGACGACAGCCCCGGAACCCATGTAAAGGTGATAGCAGCCTCGCGAAGATAGGAGTTATCCTGGTCAGCTGTTCTTGTGGGAAATGGAGTCCCATAAACGCAGATCAACCACGAACCGCTTCCGTCATTCAGACACTCGTTTGGCACCAGTATTACTATTCTGCATTTTCCGCTCGAGGAGTCATTCAGACACTCGTTTGGCACCCAGTATTTTATTTTGGTATATTTTTAACCATATGTGTGCATCTTGGTCTTTCGTATTTTTTTCGTGACAGACGTGTGATCATCTAATTAATTCGGAGCATGTTTTGATTTATTATACCCGTGTTCTTAATGTTTGCGAGTACATTCAAACGTACTCACTGGCTTGTCCCTGGCTATTGTCTTGGCCAGATTCCTTGCATGGAGGTATGCATCGCGGTGACAACCTCGGAGCCTCCTTGTTGGCGATAGTAGCCTTGCGATGATAGGAGTTATCCTGGTCAGCTGTTCTTGTGGGAAATGGAGTCCCATAGACGCAGACGTATCCAACCGCTTCCGCCCTCAACCACTAGAAACCAAGTGTTGTACTCCTAGGCCACAATGGTCTTGTATTACATATTTTGTACCTTGCTTGGAATTCTTGTATCAAGTTGGTGCCTCATCAGCTAACAGTAATCCTGGGGCTGGTGAGCACAAAGGCCACTTTTCTCGGAAATTAATATCCCGAAAAACCCCGGTCCTGACAGACTTGGTATCAGAGCCAGGCTGACCATTGGCTAATCCTATCTTAGCCAGGTCAATAAACCTAGGTTAACCAAACCACCAGACCTTAACCTAGTCCCGGCCAAGCTTCTCGCGTAAGATAGGCCCACAGTGACCCGACGCCTTTCGGCAGACGGTGCCCAACCTATCAGCGTAGCCCGTCGATCGCGCGCCAGTGACCGACACCTTACACGTCTCAATCGCAAGCGTGCGAAGGAAGACTCCGTCCCCTTTTCCCTATAAAAAGGGAACGCTAGCCTCAACATAGCACATCACAGCCTCTTTCCCAAACCAAGCCATGATGCCTTGCCCCATTGTTCACAATGCGACCACAGCAACCAACCTTGGAGGTTTTGTGACCGTGCTCGCAAACCTCACCCGCCATGCCTATGCATTAGAAGGGCCCCCTGAATATGTTGTGTACCAAGGACCCATGTACGGTGAGAGCCGTCAGTACTGGGCCACTGTGCACATCTATGGTCTATCGCCAGAACGCCCCTACAGGTTCACAGGAAGGACAACTTCCTTTGAGCCACAAGCCATCCAACTGGCAGCTCAAGAAGCTATAGTTCAACTCCGACACTTGTCGCCTAGAGTTAACTGTCGCTCTTTCTACTACTACCGCAGTCGTGACGGGTATGGTAGGCCGCCCCAGGTTACCAACGGAGATCACGAGACAGATCCTGCACTGTTGCATCTGGTGCGCTATGTAAGTGCACTAGAGCAACTGTTCGATCAAGTCACCCTTGATCTGATCACAGCTCGAGGAGAGCTGGTTCGCCAAGCCCCGGCGAGAGGAGAAATGGAGCCCGACGCCGACAACCCAGTCGTGTTGTTCGGACACCCGATCGAGCCTTTGAGGTCTGCCCCAGCCATCAACCAGAGTGCTTTGGTATCCCCAGAACCGCTTCGTCGCCTTTTGGGAAGCCGTTCCAACGGGACGGTGGCCAGCAACCCCCGCAATGGTCATCACCACTACCCCGACCCTGCAGCCCCTCAACCTCAACCAGCAAATCCCGACGGTGAAACCCGTGGAGAAACCCCGGCGTCCATCAGGCCAGCCCACTTAGACATTAACGAAGTAGACTAAGTCGCTCGAGTAGTATCGAGCCTTAGTTTTCCTACGCTTTGTAATGGTGTGATCTTGTATCGCTTTTATTAAATGCTGTCTGCTTGAGCGCCCCTATTTTTTTGGAGTAGTAGCTATGCATATGTACGTTGGCGTACAGTTGCATTTTTTTTAAAATTCGGGCGCAGCTACCAAAACCAAACCCCGACGGCACCCACAGTAATGCGTCACATTTATGTGATATGTATATCTATGGCTTTGACCCAAGAACAGGATCGACAACCAGTTACCCTTCACCACGGTAGATAACCCAGCCCCAATGCTATATAAGAGGCCACCTCGTGACCTTGCCAAGTACCCCTCACCTTGTGCACAACACTCACAGCCATTTCTTTGCCATGCCGACCCCCAGTATTTATCTGAGAACCCCAGACGCAACCCCGGGTAATTTTGTTAAATTATTGTGGGACTTTACCTGCAGTACCATGAGTGCCATCCATCCACCCCAGTACGAGTTGCTCAAATCGAGGATCACCCCATCCACCTCGAAATATTGGGCAGTGGTGCACATCCCTCCCGCATACCCAAACCAAGACCCAACGGAAGTTTCCTTCATGGGAAAATCCATGCCGACTCCGCATATGGCCATAGAAGCAGCTGCGTACGAGGCGCTCGCTCGTCTTCGATTCGCGGTGCCCTATGCCAGCGAACGAGGATATTATCATTTTCCGAGTCGTGCAGCACCCGGAGAAGTTGCATCTTTTCCTGGTGGACGAATTGAGAGAGATCCAGTATTGGCCAACCTTGCCCAGTACGTTATCGCTCAGGAGCGTTTGACTCAGCGAGTAATGGGTTATCTCCAGAGCCTCGCTGATTTAAATCCTCGGATCGCTATTGGCAGACCACTGAGGCCTGACCAGGAGAGGCGCATTCATCGACTAGTTAACCCGCTTCCCCCGATAGAAGAAGAGTGTGCCCCAATACCAGAGACATTTTCTCAGGACCCTGTCCTTTTGCCGTTTTCTTTGTAAAACGTCACCGCTATGTTTTTTATCCCAGTATTTATTTATGTACTGTGACTTGTACGTGTTATCCAAAAATTTATGCGACGAATCAGATTTTTGGTTTCATTTATGTGAGTAGTTTTACTGCTGTTAATTTTGTTTTAACTAGTTTTATTTTTCACTCGCGGTAAATTTTGTAATGAGTTTTCTTTCCCCGAGTTGCTGCAGCGTATATATCTTCACGACATGGATTTTTATTCGCGCAGCACCGTAACAGCAGACTCACAACCACAACCACTCGACCTCATACGCTAATTCCAAATCCTCGTACACATTTTTGCGCCTAACTGATCACACCCGAGGACACCACAGTCTCAGTAAGAGGGAATTGGGCGCGAGTTGCCCCAGCACACCGACAGCAGTTAGCACTCCTAATCCTCGTGATCGCCGCCACCGCGAAGAGCTAGCACTCGAGCGGCAGCATCACGACGATCATCCAGGATCATCGCGCACAGGAGCACGGAGAGCCCCAGCAGCGTCGCTAAACCTCCACACAACAGGACCACGTACCAATCCGGCATCGCCTCCGCCATTAGAGCCTCGTCCCGAGCTCCTACTAACAGCAATGGAGGAGAAGGAAGGAGAAGTAGAAGCGAGGCCAGGTGTGAGGAAGAAGAGAGGAGCACCGCGATTGTTTTATAGCTCGAGATCGGTGTACGAGGGGCGAGGTCCACCAGCGCCACTCGTCGCTTGATCGCCGGTGTTCGGAGGCGAGTCCGCGAGCAGTGCCAACAGTGCACTGGCCCGCGAAGTGAGTGCACGCTGCACCGGCAGCTAGCACGCCGCGCAATACCGCAGTACGGCCTAGATGCCCTACGCGCTAGGCATCGCCGGTGGAGGAAGCGCGGGAGAGCACGCGAGAGAGAAGAGAGAGACAGAGGTAGAAGAAGAGGCCGACAGTGGGCCCCGGGTCCACCTGTCAGCCAGAGAGAGCACTGTGCTCTCGGGTATGACCAACGTGTTTTAGTAATTTAGAATTTATTCTAAATTACTGTATCCGCATAGAAATATCTCGTTTTTCCCCCACCCATGGATTTTTCCATGCTACGCCAGTGTACCACACTGTAGTTTTACACCACTTATTGCTCTCTCACTGTAGCCATTTTATTTTGCACAGTTGAATGATTTCTTTTGGTAAGAGCAATGTTTGTTCAAAACAGCTTTTAACAAATCTCGAGGACGAGATTTTTCTTAAGGAGGGTAGTGTTGTGACACCCCAAAATTTTGACCTTGTTTTATTGATTAAAATTTTGCTAGGAAATTAAACTTTTCCATTTGTCTAGATTTTTCCCTTTTTATTTTAAGGGTTTTTACCTCAAGTGAAAACTTTCCAAAAATATTGTTGGACTTGCATGCTCTCTCTATGAAACATTTCTGAATCAGTGGATTTAATTGCAAGGTTTGCTTTTGCTTGAGCTTTACTCTTTTAAAATGATTTTTCCATAAATTGGAGCCTGTTGCACTGCAACCATTTGACAAATACATTTAAAATTTCCACCAAAATTTGGGGATGTCATGTGATGTTTCCACATCACTTTTATGCAAAAATATCTTTTGGTTATTAAAGATTTTGAGCTCTGCATCAGCTTTTCAAATCTGGTCCAGTAGGCATTTTTGCACTACAACCTATTTAAATATTCCTTTAAAAATTCTTCCAAGAGTTTGGAGAGGTCAGTAGATGCATATAATTCATCTTCATGCAAAAACCCAGTGGTGTTCTTTGAAAAATTTGAGTGTATCAACCTCCTTTTCATTCTGGTCCAGTTTGGTGATTTGTACTGCAACCCATTTTTATTTTGCTCTAGTGACCCTGAGCCTTTTTCCTGCTTGTAGCCCTCCCTGCAAAACCCTTTAGTCCAGGAGAGTGGACCCATTGGAGGATTTTAAGTGCATGCAATGAGACCTTTTTCTTTCTGTCCAAAACTGAAGTTTTGCAAAACTTGCACTAGTAGGTTTCTGGTTTTGCCCAAATGATCTTGCCATCATCACCTACATCCAGAGAGACCCTGATCTGGAGTTTGTGGCCACTCCAAGAGTTGCCTAGATGCACTTAGCATTCTGTCGAACACTTGGTGTGCACAGTCAGATTTTGACATGAGTTTTAGTTTGCACTGTGAGCTTGTTCCACTGACCCAGCAACCTTGTCCACTAAGCTCCTAGCCATCCCTACCCTAGTCCTGTTAATTGCCAGCCTCACTCCTGCACTCTATGCTTCCCTGGCATTTCGTCGAGCATGTCCCGTGCGTGCTCTGGGCGCGCCCAGAGCGCATGTTTTGCACGCGCGCGCACCGAGCCGCCGCGTCGCACTGCCGCCCTCGCCGCGTCCCGCCCCTGGCCCTTGCTCGCCTGCAGAGCCGCGCACTAACCTCGCCCACTCTCCACGCCACCCCTGGCGCCCTACAGCGCCGCCGTCAGAGCTGTTGGCGGCACGCCGGCGTCGGCAGCCAGCTCCTGCCATGGTAGGCACCGCCCAAGCCACACCAGCGCGCCAGCTGCCCCTGTGAACAGCTCGAGCTTATCCTAGAGCCCGTCGGCATGCGCTCGCCGCCGCCACGTCGCCCTGCGGCTACAGAGCGACGGTCGCCGGCGATCTTATCCACAACCGCCGCGGGACCAGCCTCGAACGCCTATGAAAGGAGGTCCCGAACCCCTCCGAGCGCTCAGGCGACCTCAAGCCTTCCCCCTAGAGCTCCTCAAGCAGTGGATTGCCCGGAAGAGGCCATCTCCCCCACCTCCGGCCGGTTCGACCGCCGCTGCCTTCCGGTGCCATTCGTCGCAACCAGGCGCTCCCCCCGCCCATCCAGCGCCACCACTAGCTTCCCCTTGTTCTTGCGGAGCTGCCCAGCGCCTCAGCCTCGATCGAAAACCACCGGAGCCCAAAACCCACTTCACTCCCGTAGCCCCCTCCGCCGCGAACCTCGCCGCCGGCGACTACCCCCACCACCGTCGACCCAACGACCACCAAGAGGACCGCCCCGGTCTGGCCGGTCCATCCCCGCCCTCGGATGCCCGTGGGGAGCTGCCGTTCATCGATGGCGATCGCCGAAGTCTCGCTCCGTTCGGGCAGAGGAAGAGGAGGGAGGAGAGGACTAGTCAAACCTGACCAGTGGCCCCCCTGGACCCACTGTCAGTGACCCGCGCCGTCCACTCTGGTTAAGTGAAGGCGCATAAGTCCCGAGTACGTCTCCTCTGCTTCGAAAGCGTATTCTCCCCGAAACGTTTTCTTTTTCTGTTTTATTTTAAAACAGAACTTTGACTGGCTATATCTTTTAAAATAAAACTCCAAATGAGTTGATTCTTTTTCCTACCTCTCTCAAATTTCATCTAGTTTATTTTAAGATTTATTTCAAAAATATTTGGGACTACTTTTTGTACGGGTTTTGAAATATTTGTTATTTGAATATTTTTCAAAATAGGAAATGGAGAGAGAAGAAAGCTTTCAATAAGTGCACCCTTTGCATACTCTTGAAGGCAAGCATTTTTGAACTCTGGCATAATATTTTTGTGTGGTGTTTTGATACGGTTACAACACCACTTGACTTGGAGCATGCGTTATTTTTATGTAACGATAAAGTCACACGCATGAGTGCATACTAGAGATACCTTGCTGTTATTAATGGATATGTTGGTGATAGTGATCATCCTCGTGAGCCCCTCATGCATACCGGAAGGAAGCCTGGAAAGTCGTGGTCTTTGGTAGACACGAGCTTGTCCCTAGTTCCTCGTTGGGACGAGTGTGTCCGGTATGGCATGATGAGTTTTGATGAGCGATGATTCTGTCTGTTAATGGAAAATTTTTTTGGTTGTGTTAGTCATTTGGTGAATACTTGGACTACCTGAGTCGGTCGTAGGTCGAGTCTTGATCAGTAACTTCCCTATTTGTTTTGTACTACCACTTGTCCCTGTCGCAGACAGGGTACGGTTCAGTAAGTTGTCAACCCCTTACCAAGGCACACACCGTACAGAGAGGCCATGGTGGAAGATACCGGATGCATCCGGTAGGCATGCCACCTGGTCCGCGGGCATGGGTGTTTCCGGTTGGGACCGAGAGGGGGCACCCCATAGAGCGCGCGATATAAATTTGATCCCATGCTACGCCGAGGTTGTAGCCTCCCCACTTAGAGTTTTGCTTGACAGGTGTCATGGGTGATTCCAGACACCGGTAAGTTAAGCTGGTGTGTGCAGGTCAGGCGTGTTTTCAATTAAAAGGCCGAAGGCGGAAGTAGTCCCGATGGAGTAGATAAATCCGTTACTCGTGGGTAAAGAGTGCACCCTCTGCAGAGGATATATCCATTCGGATGGCCATATTCATGGGTAAGGACTACAGTCTGAGATGGGTCTAGTGACGGTTTTCGGATGGAGAAATGGCTAAACTGGATCATAGCAACGGTATTCGGATGGAGAACGGCTAAACTAGAACACAGTGACGGTCTTCGGATGGAGAAACGGATATACCTGAACATTTTTTATGACCTATGTCATATGAGGATTATGATTATTATTATTGTGGACTAACCAGTTACTTTATTTGAATTATTGAGTATCGCTGGGACGGTTCTACCTCCTGGATATTCACTGTGATTATTCTTATATAAGCCCTTTATGTGGCGTCGCTCCGACGCCCGACTGCGGCATGTTTGTCATTTATTTATCCTTTATAAGCCCTGTATGTGGCGTCACTCCGACGCCCGATAGCGGCATGTTTGTCATTTATTTATCCTTTATAAGCCCTTTATGTGGCGTCGCTCCGACGCATGACTGCGGCATGTTTGTCATTTATTTATCCTTTATAAGCCCTTTACGTGGCCTCGCTCAGACGCCCGACTGCGGCATGCTTGTTATTTAATTATTCTTTATAAGCCTTTTTGTGGTGTCGCTCAGACGCCCGACTGCGGCATTGTTAATTTACTTGCACCCTTTCAAGGAGTCATTTCAGACACTCGATCAGTGCATTCTATCTCTACTCCCGTATTACATGTTCACATTTTACCTGCATGCGTGCATCATGAATTTTTGTTCATTTCGTGACAGACGTTATCATCATAAAAATATTTCGGAACATTATTATCTCTTATTATATTATACCCGTGTTCTTAAGGTTTGCGAGTACATTCAAACGTACTCACTGGCTTGTCCCTGGCTATTGTCTTGGCCAGATTTCGCGCATGGAGAGAGCGTTACGACGACAGCCCCGGAACCCATGTAAAGGTGATAGCAGCCTCGTGAAGATAGGAGTTATCCTGGTCAGCTGTTCTTGTGGGAAATGGAGTCCCATAGACGCAGATGAACCACGAACTGCTTCCGCCATCAACCACTAGAAACCAAGTGTTGCACTCCTAGGCCACAATGGTCTTGTATTACATATTTTGTATCTTGCTTGGAATTCTTGTATCAAGTTGGTGCCTCATCAGCTAACAGTAATCCTGGGGCTGGTGAGCACAAAGGCCATTTTTCTGGGAAATTAATATCCCGAAAAACCCCGGTCCTGACAACCACTCAATGACATAATAAACAACCGCGACGCTACGAGGCGGATTGCCAAGTGGGCCATTGAGCTCCTACCATTCGACATAACGTACAAACCGCGCCGAGCCATTAAATCCCAAGTGTTGGTCGACTTCATCGCCGAATGGACAGTAGCCGAACTCCCTAAAGAGTACGGAACATATTCCGACTGGGTCATGCAATTCGATGGCTCGAAAATGCTAGCGGGCTTCGGAGCGGGCGTTATCTTAACATCCCCCACTGGAGACACAGTCCAGTACGTACTCCAAATATTATACATAGACTCCAATAATGCAGCCGAATACGAGGCCTTATTGCATGGTCTTCGGATGGCTGCCTCCATGGGCATACAACGCCTGGAGGTGCGCGGGGATTCAAACCTCGCAATATCCCAAATAAATGGAGCTTCCATGCCAAAGATCCGAAGATGGCGGCCTATCGTAATGCCATACTTAAAATATCAGCACGGTTCGAGGGACTCAAGTTTCATCATGTGGCTCGAGAAACTAATCAGGCGGCCGATGTCCTTGCTCGCATTGGTGCCAAGCGTGACGCCGTCCCACCGAACATCTTTCTAGAAAGGCTCTTCAAGCCATCCGTGGTGTGGCAAGGGGAGAGCGGCAACACCAGTCCGGATCCGATTATACCCCTAGATTCCGAACACAATACCGATATCATCGAGGCTCAGCCACCGAATGAACACCATCGGACCATCTTATAATGGCAGTAATTGCCCCATGGACCGAAACCTTCTTGGCCGACCTTAATAGGCGAGAGCTCCCTGAGGATCAGAATGAGGCTCGCTGCATTGTCCACCACTTGAAAGCCTACAAGGTCCATGACGGAGAGCTCTGCAAGAAAAGCGCTACCGGAATACTTCAAAGATGTATCTCCGAAGAAGAGGGATGGCATCTCTTGGCCGAAATCCATGCTGGTCTCGGTGGTCACCATGTCGCGGCTTGGGCCCTTGTAAGTAAGGCCTTCCGTACAGGTTTCTTTTGGCCGACGTCCCGAGCAGATGCACAGGACCTTGTCCAACGTTGTGTCGGATGCCAGCTTTTCGCCAATCAAAGCCATATGCCACCCACCGCTCTGCAAACATTCCCCATTACTTGGACTTTGGTGGTCTGGGTGCTTGATATGGTCGGACCCCTTAAAGGAGGAAGCCATAAGAAAGAATATATGCTGGTCATGGTAGATAAATTCACCAAGTGGATAGAGGCCAAACCAGTTAAAACGACCGAAGCCGGACCAGTGATAGACTTAATATCCGGTGTCGTGCACCGTTATGGTGTCCCACATAGCATCATCACCGATAACGGCTCCATTTTACAGCCGATGAGGTGAAAACCTGGTGCGCTAACCTGGGCATTAAGCTCGATTACGCCTCCGTCTATCACCCACAAACAAACGGTCAAGTCGAATGAGCTAATGGTCTTATTATAAGCGGCATTAAGCCTAGACTAGTGCGGTCTTTGAAAGAATCAGACAAGCACTGGGTTGAAGAGCTCGACTCCGTACTCTAGGGGCTGCGGACCATGCCCAATCGCACTACTGGATACACACCTTTCTTCATGGTATACGGCGCAGAGGCCGTGTTGCCCTGCGACATTATTCATGACTCACCTCGAGTGCGCATGTATGAAGAGAGAGAGAGGGGCTGAGCTTGATCGGCAGGACAGCTTAGATGCCCTGGAGGAGGAGCGCGACGTTGCAAAAGCCCGTTCTGCATTTTATCAACAACAGGCTCGCAGATATCAAAGCAGAGAAGTGCGGGCCAAGACTTATAATGTTCGCAAACTCGTTCTACGCTTGCCAGAGAAGAAAAAGGACAAACTCAAGCCCAAGTGGGAGGGTCCCTTCATCATAGATGAAGTTCTCACTGGAGGAGTGTACCGCCTGCGTGATGCATGGGACAATCGCTTAGAGCCAAACCCATGGAATGCCGCCAGACTCGGAAGGTTCTATGCCTAGAGCCGGACTCTTTGTTCGTCTTCTTCTCTCTTTGTTTCCATTATTTTTTCCTCTCTTTAACCTTTTTTTCTAGCTTTAAGCTCTTGTGCGGCTAGATCGGGCACCTATGATGTACACATCCTTAAATATGTACGCCCATAATACATGGGAGCTTCTTGTACAAGAGCTTATTATTATTTGCCGAGCATCAAGCTCACCACATATGTGTCCTTTCCTCATATGTACCTTTTCTTCGCCATTATATGCATCGTTATGACTTAAGTTTTGGCCAAGCTGGGTTGCCTGGCTCCTATGCTTATGCCCTACGTTCCCGTTTGTTTGGCCCGGGCATAAAGGGAGCACCTCTGCGATTGTTACAGCCGGGTCATCCGGACGTGTACCTCAGACTAGGTGAAGCCGAAAGCTAGCGTTCTTAAGGGAATATTCGGCCGGCGGACTAAAGACGTTTTACACTCATTACACTATGAACCCCCAGATGTTCCGTATACTGCGATTTTTCAATCACAGTTCGGGCATGCACACTAACGCATGTTCACCCAGGGAAAGGAACCCTTAACGGAACTATTCTCCCTGGAAGATGTTTCTTACAGTCACAATGTGATATAACATAGCTAGCCGGATACAACTTCTCTGTTCAAGCAACTATGACCCCTACGCCTGGTTTCCACGCATACCCCGGTCTATATGGCCGCCCCGGTATTCGGAATCACTCCGTACCTTTGGGTCCAGAGGTCGAAGCAAAAAGGTCTACCATGACAATCATTTTACAATCCAGCTAGGGACAAATATGTCAATTGAAGTACATAGTCACTTGGACTCAAAAACTTCTTCCTCTATGCCGTCTAACTGGCTGTCTAGCCTACAATCCTGTTGGGACAATTTGGCGGCTACCTTTACTTGGTCATATACCAAACTAACTGGAATTTCTTTTCCATCTAACCCACGAGGTCCGACCCGGGCCATATGATTCGGATCAAGCTTGGTATACCGTGTTTTCATCATGGCCCAGGCCTCTCGCGCACCTTCTCGGCAAGCCGATATCTTCCATAATCGAAAACGCCGCCGTGCTGCTTTGAATAGCTTCACGAGCTCCTCCATGCTTCCTGGAGGGGAGGCGGATGTCCACAAAGCTTGGCAACACTCCGCATTGCTTGCCGCGCTCGCTCGTGCATTTGGGACAGCTCTTGTAGCACGTCGCCTTGAGATCCGGACATTTCCTCTTCGGGACAGCCAGTCAGCATACCTGCAGACGTAAATTTGTTAGTTCCTTTCCTCGCCGAATTACACGGAGGCAAGTTCGATATCATACTGAATATGCCACCTCGCAGCCTCTTATTTTCCTTCATGGAGTCAGCCAGCTGGGCTCGGACATCTTTTAGTCCTCGCCCAACAGGGTGTTGGAATCATGCAGCTTGTTTTTATCATCCCTGACTCGTGTTAGCACACGTTCGCCCGCGGCCAGTTGCCTTTTGGCTTCTTGTTTACCCGCTTGCACGACTTTTAGTGCCTCCTTCAGTTGATCTAACGATCCTGCCATCGGAAATACAACAGTATTAATATTGCTGGTATATGATTATATTTTTCTCGATGGAGAGGAACATTACCAGGCGGTGCCTCCTTGGATTTCTCTAGTTCGGCGGTAGCAACAACTAGCTGGGTCCGACACTGTTCCAGCTCTTGAGACAGCAGGTTGTTCTTGTCCATGAGTGCCTGGTTACACAATGATCCTTAAATCAGTTGTACCAACTGCTTCAAGTCTCGGGGGCTACTGGTATATGATTATCAGATCTGTAGAATGCGTACTTACCCGCATATCTTTCAAATGCTGGTCTATGGCTCTAGCAAGCCCATCCCGAGCAGCTCGGAGGTATGCATCCGCCGATCTGAAGGCATGAACTCTTTTGTAAAGCCAGGGTCACGAAGAGCGGCCCTCCGACGCCAATGAGTCATGGCGCTCTCCATTCAGAGTTCGTGATGGATACATCATCCGAATCCTCTATAGGAGGACAATCCGATGTCACTCCTGTATTAGCCCCTGTCCATAAGGCGGGGTCCGGAACCTGACTGGTGGAGGCGCGACCGGCAGAATCCCCGAACATATTCTGGCGAACGCTCTTCCTAATAAGACACAGCGGACAATGTCTCAGTTTGATGTGACTACCAAGGGGCATATTCAAAAGAAAATCCATACCTCTTCGATGAAGGCTCTGACATGTTGTCATTTGCCTTCCTCTTTGAAGATCTACCCGGCGTGGGCGCCGCTCTCTTAGGAGACGCCTCTTGTGCAGCATGGCGCGTCGAGCGCCTCCCCTTTGGAGCACAAAATAGTGCGATGGGGGAGGCGCAATGAAGAAGCCCTTTCGAAGGAGTTGTCTCCCGATTACTTACATGCGAGGCAGGAAGGAGGCCGGGATAGTCGGCAATGATGGCCACTTCTGTGCTGTCATAGCTCGCCTGGAAGAATACTCCATCCTCGAGTTCTACAAATACGTCCGGATTCTCTTCGAATCCGGGGTCAAGGTCCCGGTTATGATCCTCTGGCTGTGGGGCAGGGCTATGGATCCCCGCGGTAACCTTTCGCCATTCCTGTTACAAATGGATGGGTTAATGTCAATTAGAAGTGACTCAGGGGAAGGATTGAGTAAAGTGGTGGGATTAAAACTCACCCAGCTAGGAGGATTGTACATGGAAAATCCATCTCGACGTTTAAAACGAGTGAACTCCTCTTTCTCCCCTTTGTACAGTTCGGCCAATATTTTTGCCAAAGCGGCGGGTGTGTCCGGACCCTTCTGTCCGCATCGTGAGGCGTCGTCTTCCCCATTGTAGTGCCACATAGGGAGCCCTCTGAATTGGAGCGGCTGGACACCCCGCACTATGGAAGTCGCCATTACCTCGATTATTGATAATCTGGACTGGGCGAGTGTCCTTATCTTGCCCTTTAATTGACATACTTCCACGCTATCTTCCTCCTTGAGGCTCCGAGGGCGCCAGCTCTGGCGTTTCTTCAATGGAGCACTGGAAAATTCGGGAAGACCCATGCTGATTGGGTCGGGGAGAGCGACGTCTGTCGAATGTGGGGTTCCGGCAAACCCTTAAGGTTCTAAGACTGGGGTGCGCGCGAAGTCTTTCCCTCCTACCGATCTACGCCCTAGCTCGCTAAGATCTCGCGGACGAACTCGACGAACACACGACACAACGAGACACGAGGTTTATACTGGTTCGGTCCACCGTTGTGGTGTAATACCCTACTCCAGTGTGGTGGTGGATGGATTGCCTCTTGGGCTGATGATGAACAGTACAGAGAGAAGAACAGCTTCCTGAGGTTGAGGTGTTCTTGTGCTTGGTGGCTTAGCGGGTGAGAGCTGGATAAATTGCTCGATCCCCCTACTTTGGTGGCTAGCTCTACTTATATAGGCCCTGGTCCTCTTCCCAAATGTTGAGCGGGAAGGGAGCCAACAACGGCGGGCAAATTTGAAGGGGGACGGCTAGTACAAGCTATCCTGACAAAAGTGGTCTTCGCCTGCGAAAGGCTCTGGTGGTGACGCCGTCTTGGGCTCCACGATGACCTCCGTCTTGCCGTCCTCCTGGTCTTCGTCTCGTTGCACCGATATAGCAACCTTTGCCTGATGCCTCGGTACTCCTCGTCTGCGCTGGCCTTCTTAGCACCAAAGAGGAAACAAGGACGCTGCACGCGCTGGCGCCCGCCTGGCGCCGATCGTCATGGCTCACGTCACGAGAGCCTCGTGAGGTTTTCCCCGCCTTGATATCTCCGCTCCTCGTGAGCCTGCCTGACTAGGACACTCCTGAGGAGGTCTTATGTCGCCTGCCTCACGAGGCTTGGCCCCTCGCGAGGGTCCTGGATGCCTTGTTGATGAAGATGGGTCGTATGGCCTGGTGACTTAGCCACGCTGTGGGCCGCAGGCAGGCAAGTCTGGGGACCCCCGTTCCCAGAACGCCGACAACGTCCTCAATATAGAACCACTCTGAGGGCCACTCTTTGGGTGCCTTCTTCAGTGTGCCGGATAGGTAACCGGTCCGGGCTATGCACCATACTGTCGGTGTCAAAACCGGCGGATCTCGGGTAGGGGATCCCGAACTGTGCGTCTAGGATCGATGGTTACAGGAGACAGGGGACACGATGTTTACCCAGGTTTGGGCCTGTCTATGGAGGTAATACCCTACTTCCTGCTTGATTGATCTTGATGAATATGAGTAATACCGTACTCCCTCTCTATTGATCGTAATGGCTAAACCCTAGAAGCCTAGCCTGTTATGATTATGGTAATGAGTATATCCCTTCCGGACTACCTCCTCCGGTTTATATAGACACCGAGGGGATCTAGGGTTACATAGAGTCGGTTACATAAGAAGGAATCTTTATAATTGGTCGCCAAGCTTACCTTCCACGCCAAAGAGAGTCCAATCCGGACACGGGCACATTCCTCGGCCCTCATGTCTTCACAGCCCACCAGTCCGGCCCATGGATAATAGGCCGGACATCCGAGGACCCCTTTTTCCAGGACTCCCTCAGTAGCCCCTGAACCTGGCTTCAATGACGAGGAGTCTGGCGCCCAGATCGTTTTCGGCATTGCAAGGCGGGTTCCCTTCTATCCGAACTCCAAGATAGTCTTCAGACGCGATGATAGTATCCAAACCTGTCACACACACACCATACACAACCACAGAGAGAATACAATTTTGCACGAGTCCAATCCGCTGACAGCTTTTTACAACATGACATCACGTTTGTCCGGTCATAATTTCGAACCGTTTTTCGTCTGTCGTTCCACGTTTCGAGACACGGTTGCCATTGGCACGTCTTGTCGAAGCGGAGATTGTGTCCCCTTATTGCGGGATTCTCATCAATGTTGGCGTGGGTAATCCAACCGTGTCGTTTGCTCGGCCCTTGGGAATAGGCGAGTTTAAGGTGAGTGGGGAGGCGCTTGATATTCATGGCCTTTATAAGGGGATAAAGATTCCCTTTCTTCACCCACGCCCTTCCTCCTCCTCAGCCCTCCCGTCCTTGAGCTCAGCGCCCAAGCTTTAGCTTTTCCTCATCCAAGAAAGCACTCCAAACATGTCCGGATCTGGAGCTGGAGGCAAGTGGATGGCCTCCTCCGTTAAGAAGAAGGACATCAAGGAGCTCCGGGAGGCCGGATACCTGGCAAAGGATATTGCTCACCGTCTCCCAGCCAAAGGACAGATCGTCCCCACTCCAGAGCCCCATGAGAGGGTTGTGTTCCTCACACATTTTGTCCGCGGGCTGGGATTCCCTCTCCACCCGTTCGTCTGCAGACTGATGTTTTACTACGGGCTAGACTTCCATGACCTAGCCCCCAACTTCATTCTCAACATCATGGCATTTATTGTCGTGTGCGAGGCCTTTCTCCGCATCCCACCTCATTTCGTCTATGGCTTAAGACATTCTATGTGAAGCCAAAGGTGGTGAGCGGCCAACAAGCAGAGTGCGGAGGCGCCATGGTGGGCAAGATTCCCAATGTTACCTGGCCTGAAGGCTCCTTCGCGGAGACGGTGAAGGGGTGGCAATCGGGGTGGTTCTACATCACCGAGCCGCGCAACACTGACTGGGCGGCGGCCCCCGAATTCCGATCTGGAATCCCGATGCGGCTCACCTCCTGGCAAGAGAGGGGCATAACCTGGAGTCCCTCGGACGAATTGACTGGGCTCCAGACATGCGTGCAGAACATGATAGATAGGAAAATTAAGCTTGTCAACGTGATCCAAGTCATGCTCATTCATCGGGTTCTTCCGTGCTAACGCCGGACTTGCTATCTGTGGGAGTATGATCCGGCCAAGCACCAAACGCTACTAGGGCTCTTCGGAACAATGCATGAACACATCTGGAAAGTGCTCTTCAAGGCCAGCGAGATGCCACCGCCCACGTCCGAGGATCGCGGGCTCAGCTTAAAACGCCAGGCTAATTCAGTAAGTTCCTTCATGTTTTCAAGGTATACCCTTTACTAGCATATTTTATGAAAAAAGCATAAGCTTTCCTATGCATGTTTTCAGGCCTGGATCAAGGTAGCAGGGGGGATTAACTGTCCAGCCCCGTTACCCGAAGACGAAGAATTTCCATTACTAATGAAGATGCTGTTTCCGGCACCCTATGAGGTGCCGGAGAAGAAAGCCAAAAAGGCGGTCAAGGGGGCCAGGAAAGGCCCTCGCCGAAAAGGCGCTTCGGAGATGACGTCTGGAGACGAGACTCGCTCTTCGTCCGCCGAGGACAATGTCGTGGAGGAGGAAGAGGAAGATGATTCCCCACCCGAGGTGGGGAGGAAGAAGAGAATGGCCTCCACAAATCTGGAGGCGAAGGCACCCAAGAGGGCGAAAGGCTTCCCCATGGATAACTCCGTGTGGGATGTCGATAGTAGTCCGGAGCGACCTTCCCGGACCAAGCATCGGGCCGCATCGTAAGTACCAGAGTCCAAAAACGTCTGACCTTCCCGGTTTGTAAAATTGATATGTTTTAAATCTTGCCTTTACAGTCCGGCCCTCGATGGCTCCCCGCGATCCTCGACAGAGGATTTGGTAGACTCGAAGGAGATGGCTAGGATGTCTCCGCCGCCTGCTCACTCTATCTCGCCCAAGGGTGATGGCGAGGTGGTGTCCCGAAAGGCCTTCCCAGACCGGGGGGGGGGGGTTCCGGAGATCGTCGGGGTGGCGCCCCAGCATGACTCCTCAGTCGCCGGACACATGGAGGAAAAAGCCACCATGGGGACTGGTGACGGGGCCCGAGTTCCCTTCGGCCCTCAGCCGGATACCATTCCGGAGACCTACATGGCTCCGGAGTCCAGCGAACGACCTTCCCCAAAAGGAGGAGACGTGCCTGTTCCGCCGGTGAGCTCTGTCCAACCATAGGCACTGGATAATCTGTTGGAGGCGCTACGAGGCACCTTGATTATGGATGAACACCGTGCCCTCATGGGCACGGTGATCGAGAAGGTTCAGTTCGTCAAAAGCAGACTGACCGAAGCCTGTACTAGCCTTTTAACATGCTTTGAGGTGAGTAATGTAATTGTAGGAAGAATATCACAGTATAGACAGTAGCCCCTGATGCTCTGTTTAGTGTTCGGAAAGAAAAAGCCGAACAGAGGATCAAAAACAATTTTCACAGGAGTCTAACATAAAGTGTCTATGTGAATAAGCAGGCATCGCTGTGGTCTGCTACCGCTCATACTGCGGAAGTCTCCAGACTTAAGCAGAACCTGGAGCAGGCTGAGGAAGAGCTCGGCCTCGTGAAGAAGCAGTTGGAGGATAGCCAAGGTATGCAGTAACCTGCGTTTACATTTAAAAAGGATGAATGGTCCGTGCCGACTAAAGTGTCATGAACTTTATTAGGGGCCACGACCGAGGTGGCAGCCCTCAAGAAGGAGTTAGCCGAGGCCGAGGACAAGGCGGCCAAGGAACGCGCCGCACGCGAAAAGCACGAGGCCCTGATTAGCAAGGCCCAGCAAGAGCTGCAGGACGCCGTCGAGAAGCTCGAGTCCTTGGAGCGCGATTTTAAGACGCAAGAGTCCGAACATGCGAAGGCCCGCCAGAGCACACAGGATGCCCGAGTCGAAGCCTAGAGCGCCCTCCAAGAAATTCAGGCGGCCAAGAAGATTACGCCGGGTAAGTCTTTCGCTATGCAAAGCCAGTATGCGAAGGAAACATTCCTTGTACTGACCCAAATTTGGGTTTTCCAGGGGCGTTTAGGAATCTGCCGCGCAGCATATCAGATACTGCCGAGTTTTATCGAGCCGAAGAGGGGATGTCTACAGAAAAGCTATTCTGGTCTCAATATCTTGGACCCGAACATCCGGTGCCCTTTAGCGACCAGCTGAAACAGCTGGTCGAGCTGCACAGGTCGGCCGAGCTAGCCATGAAGGACCTTATAGTCTGGCTGTGGCCTGTCGAGCCCATACCCAGCAGGTACTTCAGACTTGTGAAGCGGCTTGTGAGTGCCTGCCCACGGGTCGAAGCCGTGAAGCGATCGATCTGCATTGAAGGTGCACGGATGGCATTTGCCCGCGTCAAGACGCATTGGGCGAAGCTAGATGCCAAGAAGCTGGTGACGGAGGGGCCGCCTCAGGGTAAGGAGCATCGTCGACCCGAGCTATATTTTGATAGTGTCCTGGAGGGGTCCCGCCTGGTGGCGGAGCAATGTGCGAAGGATGTTATTTTCAAATGAAAACATTCGTATTATCCTGTCCTATAAGGTGAAACAAGATTGGTATGCAATATGATGCTTGTGATTAAATTTTACCTCCTGTGCGGCCGTTTATTAAAATCTGAGGGTTGACCAGTCGTCGGCTTCTGCCCCCACGTAGATAGTATGGGGGTGTTCGGGATAAATCTAAACACTCTTTACTCCACATTCTGGTCCTTAAAGGAGGTATTTAGCGCAACGAACAAGGCAATCAGACTATACGGCCTTTATTACCCTCACTTAACCATAGGAGTTTGACCATGAAAATTTCGGCGAAGCCCCTGGTGTTCGGAAGGCCGAACTAGGGACATTATATACGCCTAATCGGTGAAAACCGATTCCTCGCATAAAGCGGAAACAAATCTCTAGGGATTTGAGACCTCTCGAACAGCTGACCAGCTCTCGCCACATCATGACAGTCAGTTTTCGGCTTTCTCTACTGAGGTGCTCGTCCGGATGAACCGGGACACAATCGCAGTAGTTCTCCCTTTACTACCCTAGCCGATATAGCGGAACGTAAGGTATCAAACACAGGAGCCCGGCAACCCAACTATTGACCAAAGACATGATTCGGAGCCGATGCATATAATGCTATAAGTTTGGGGTGCCGAACTATACTGTAAAAGTGTTCGTACTTTTGTTGCCATAATGTGGGGCGTGATGAAGCCCCTGGCGCAGGAATACGTACCAAAATGTACACGTGCAACGAGTAGTAAATTCAAAGGAGAAAAGGGGAAGATTAAGTAATAAACTGATGTTGCCCTTTATTTTTATAATGTGTTTAATACGTCGAGGCGTAGTTGTACATGTAATATGATAAGAAAGAAAAGGCTATTTAACATGCCAAGACCAAGTGCGAGCTGTGTGCGGGTATGTAAAACAGGTATAGCAATCGTTAGCAGAGACCACCTGGGGATTCCCTTGTACGCCAGATCTCCTTGCCTCCTTGGTGTGTTTTGCCAGCGGGTCGTCCAAATAGACCTCGAAAAGACAAAAAAACAAAATGAAAAGGAAAAATAAAGTTGTGCGAATCCCAGGGTCGGTTGAGCCGCACTGTGTATCGCGAGCTAGTTATGCCTCCGTCAGTACCCATGGGGCTTTGAGTGCGTAGTTATGTACGCATGGTACGAATGCCACTGCATGAAGGGGGCTGGAACGGAGACCGGATTGCTAATCGAGCTATTGACGAGCCGAGCTGTCCTGTTGCAGCGTAGTCCGGACCTTCTTAACGGTGTTCAGGGGCTCGGCAGCCGGATTATGGTTCTGCTTGAGAAGGCCGCTCTGTGCTCCTGCTGCTAGGGCGGCTGTGTGCTCCTCTGTACGGAGGGAGCATTCCGTGTTTCCATTGACTGTTATGACGCCGCGTGGACCGGGCATCTTGAGCTTGAGATAAGCATAGTGTGGCGCCGCGTTGAATCTAGCAAACGCGGTTCGTCCGACCAGTGCGTGGTAGCCGCTGCGGAAGGTGACGATATCGATGATTAGCTCTTCGCTTCGGAAGTTGTCCGGGGAACCGAAGACCACCTGCAGCGTGATTGAGCCTGTGCAACGGGCCTCTACGCCTGGTATGACTCCTTTATAGGTAGTCTTGGTAGGTTTGATTCGTGAGGGATTAATGCCCATTTTGCGCACTGTGTCCTGATGGAGCAGGTTGAGGCTGCTACCCCCCTCCATTAGGACTCGTGTAAGGTGGAATCCGTCGATGATTGGGTCGAGGACCAGTGCGGCCGAACCGCCATGACGGATACTAGTTGGATGATCTCGACGACCAAAGGTGATCAGGAATGACGACCATGGATTGAATTTTGGGACGACTGGCTCTACCGCATAGACGTCCCTAAGTGCGCGCTTGCGCTCCCTTTTGGGGATGTGTGTAGCATATATCATATTCACCGCTTTGACTCGAGCGGGGAACTTTTTCTGTCCTCCAGTGTTCGGCTGCCGGGGCTCTTCATCGTTGTCCTCGCTTTGCGATCCCGTTTCCTTGCTCTCGGCATTTGACTTGCTGGCTTGCTTGAAAACCCGGCAATCTCTGTTGGTATGATTGGCTTGTTTGTCTGGGGTGGCATGTATCTGGCACGGACGATCGATTATGCGGTCTAAGCTGGATGGTCCCTCGCTGTTCCTTTTATAAGGCTTCTTCCGCTGGCCGGACATGGAGCCACTGAATCCGGCGTGAACTATCGTGTCATCGGTGTTATCGCCATTACTTCGGCGTTTGTGTTTATTGCGCCGGAGCTTGCTGGTGCTGTTTTTGGCCTCGGAGGGGCCTGCCTCGTTGGTTGTGTTTGTACTACGAGCCAGCCAACTATCATCTCCCGCACAAAAGCGGGTCATGAGTGCCGTGAGGGCTGCCATAAACTTCGGCTTTTCTTGGCCGAGGTGGCGGGCGAGCCATTCGTCACGGATGCTGTGTTCGAAGGCTGCTAGGGCTTCGGCATCCAGACAATCAACGATCTGGTTCTTTTTGGTTAGGAACCTAGTCCAGAATTTTCTGGCAGATTCTCCGGGTTGTTGGACTATATGACTTAAGTCATCGGCATCTGGTGGCCGGACATAAGTACCTTGGAAGTGGTCAAGAAAAGCTTCTTCCAAGTCCTCCCAGCTGCCGATGGAATTTTCAGGCAGGCTATTTAGCTAGTGGCTAGCTGGCCCTTTTAATTTTAGTGGGAGGTACTTGATGGCGTGGAGGTCATCCCCTCGGGCCATATGGATGTGGAGAATAAAATCTTCGATCCATACTGCGGGATCGGTCGTTCCGTCGTATGATTCAATGTTGACGGGCTTGAATCCCTCGGGGAATTCGTGATCCAATACTTCATCTATGAAGCTGAGAGGGTGTGCGGCGCCTCTATATCGGACCGCGTCGCGGCGAACCTCGGATGAAGTCTGTCTGCGGTTATCGGCCTGGGTGTGACTAGGTTTGTCACTCCCGAATAAGTAGCCATCATCCCCAGTCGGGAAGCGTCCTCGCGATCCGTAGATTGATCTGGTGTGTCGTGTTGTACTGTCCAGGTCCTGCCGAAGATCGTATGTACGGTCCCGAGCTGTTCTGTCTCTATTTTTATGAGGCGGTGGGGCGGGCTGTTGTCCGGCCTAAGTTGCCGTTTCATCCGGACCGCGGGATGGTTAGTCCGCCGCACTATTCCGACCACGTGGTGGTCGTTCCGCATTGCGCGAGGGAGGTATGGGCTCTGGTGCCTCCTCATCAAACTGAGGTAGCAGTCTGCGCTTCGGGTAACTCTTGGCTGGGCGCTTGAGGCCGTATTCTTCGGCTGCCAGGACATTGGTCCATCTGTCAATGAGTAGGTCTTGATCGGCTTGAAGCTGTTGCTTTTTCATCAGGCTTCTTGCAGTAGCTATTAGCTGGCGCTTGAAGCGCTCCTGCTCGAGGGGTGCTTCAGGCACGATGAAATCCTCGCTGCCGAGGCTCTCCTCATCCTCGGAGACTGGACGACAACTATCGTCATTCGGGTCATCGGGCATGGCCTGTTTATCAGGGTTAACTTGCCTGTTGTCTTGTTCCTCCTGTTCGGATGTTGCTCCAACTGGGGCTTCATTGTTTTCGGCGTCGTCCGGAGTACCGCTTTCTCTGGTGCCAGTGTTGCTGTCCTTTGTGCGACGTGACTTAGAGCGGTGTTTAGGGCGCCGGCGCTTGGACTATGTCTCAGAAGGTTTATTCTCAACTGGGTCTTCTTTGTGATCGTCGCTAGCTTTTTTAGTTGTGTCAACCATGTACACATCGTACGAAGAGGTGGCCGTCCAACGTCCAGTGAATGGCGGGTCTTGGCCTTGCTCCTTGTCGGCATCGTCGTCCATACCGTCGATGTGTTCGAGCCATAATCAACCATGTCGGTTAAGTCATCGACAGTGGTTATGAAGTGGGTGGCGGGTGGGAAGCAAAATTCCCCATCATCAGCCTCTAGCTTGAACCGAACATAGTTCGGTTGTGAGTCCTTCTCCAAGGACAAATTCTTTAAAGAGTTTAGCACATCACCCAAAGTTGAGTGCTGGAAGACGTCTACGACGCTGAATAAGAAAATCAATAACCGATCCAGCTCGGTGTCCGCAGGTGTACATGGTCCGGAACTTATAGCCGGAGACGAGTCCGGAGTTCTGTTGACGCAAATATTGCAGGGTGTCGAGTTTGTGTGCGGCTCCAATCCCGCGGACTCTGTGGCCTCGGATGGCACGATCTGCTCCGGTTCTAAGGCCGTTGCAGCAATAGGAACCATCTCCTGGATATGATCCGATGACACATTTAAGTCATGTTCATCGGAGCGAGGGGGAGCGATCGCCGCGGTCTCGAATCCTTCAAAGATCAGGTCTCCCCGGACGTCTGCGACGTAGTTCAAGCTTCCGAATCTGACCTGATGGCCAGGGGCGTAGCTATCGATCTGCTCCAGATGTCCAAGCGAGTTGGCCCGCAATACGAAGCCGCCGAACATGAAGATCTGTCCGAGGAGGAAGGTTTCTCCTTGGACGGTGTCACTATCGACGATTGAAGGGGCCATCAAACCTTTTGTCGACGGCACAGTGGAACTCTCAATGAAAGCTCCAATGTCGGTGTCAAAACCGGCGGATCTTGGGTAGGGGGTCCCGAACTGTGCGTCTAGGATCGATGGTTACAGGAGACAGGGGACACGATGTTTATCCAGGTTCGGGTCCTCTCTATGGAGGTAATACCGTACTTCCTGCTTGATTGATCTTGATGAATATGAGTAATACCGTACTCCCTCTCTATTGATCGTAATGGCTAAACCCTAGAAGCCTAGCCTATTGTGATTATGGTAATGAGTATATCCCTTCCAGACTACCTCCTCCGGTTTATATAGACACCGGGGGGATCTAGGGTTACATAGAGTTGGTTACATAAGAAGGAATCTTTATAATTGATCGTCAAGCTTGCCTTCGACGCCAAAGAGAGTCCAATCCGGACACGGGTACAGTCTTCGGCCTTCATGTCTTCACAGCCCACCAGTCCGGCCCATGGATAACAGACCAGACATCTGAGGACCCCTTAGTCCAGGACTCCCTCACATACCTCAGCGCTGCCCACCTCAAGTATCGATCCCTCTTGGGTGCGAGGGACGAGGCAGAATAGCTTTCTCCATAAATCAAAGTGGGCCTCACAGCCTAGGAATAGCTCGCAAAGAGCAACAAAGCCCGCGATGTGCAGGATTGAGGCCGTTGTGAGCTTGTGCAGTTGGAGGCCATAATACTCCAGGAGTTTTCGGAGGAAAGGGTGGATTGGAAATCTGACGCCTCTTAACGAGTAGGAAACGAAGCACACCCGTTCCCCCCTGGTTGGATTGGGGAAATTTTCCGCCAGGGCTTCGCCAGAGAAGGTGGTCAATCCTGCCCGAACAGGGACTAGATCCGCGGGGGGAAGAAATCCCTGCGTTTGAAGCTTAACCAGCTGATCGTGGGATACTGAGCATCTCTCCCAGTCGCCTTTTTCAGAGTCGTGGGGGCGGGAGGAAGAACTAGGAACGCTAGCCATGTTGGAATGGTTTCTCCTAGCAAGCTCTAAGGATTTTCCGCTTGATATGGAATGGGATCTGAGATCCAATCTCTTTAAATAGATGCCTTTCTTGCGCGGCCGGGGTGTTGTGTGCAAAAAATACCCTGCCCTTTCGTATTCGCTCGACACGTGGAGGCACAGAAGCCGAGGGGCATGACATTAAATCACAAGCCTAATACAGCTCTCTATGTCTGGTGCTTTGAAGTAATCGGAGGAGGAACCCGCCTTGCAATGCCGAAGACAATCTGCGCGTCGGATACATCATCATTGAAGCCTGGTTCGGGGCCTACTGAGGGAATCCTGGATTAAGGGGTCCTCGGGCGTCCGGCCTATATGACATGGGCCAGATTGATGGGCTATCAAGATACAAGACAGAAGACTTCTTCCCGTGTCTGGATGGGATTCTCCTTTGTGTGGATGGCAAGCTTGGCGTTCGTATATGTAGATTCCTTCCTCTGTAAACCGACTTTGTACAGCCCTAGTCCCCTCCGGTGTCTATATAAACCGGAGGGTTTAGTCCGTAGAGGCAATCACAATCATACAGGCTAGACATCTAGGGTTTAGCCATTACGATCTCGTGGTAGATGAACTCTTGTAACCCTCATATTCATCAAGATCAATCAAGCAGGAAGTAGGGTATTACCTCCATCAAGAGGGCTGATACGTCTCCAATGTATCTATAATTTTTTATTGTTCCGTCCTATTATATTATCTTCTTTGGGTGTTTAATGGGCTTTAATATACCTTTTTATATTATTTTTGGGACTAACCTTAACCGAAGGCCCAGTGCAAATTGCTGTTTTTTTGCCTATGTCAGTGTTTCGAAGAAAAGGAATATCAAACGGAATCCAACACTACTGGAATCAGCTTCTTTGCCGTCCGCCATGGCGGACGGCAAAGGCATGGTTCACGGATGGCAAACCTCTTTGCCGTCCGCCAGCAGACGACAAAATGTCCGGATGAAAGGGTGCCAGCAAAGGCCTTCTTTGCCGTCCGCTTTTCAGAAACGGACGGCAAAGGATTGTGCCGTCTGCCATCTGATGCCAGCAGACGGCAAAGAGAACGGACGACAGTGTGGTGGCGTGAGAGCCGTTAGGGGGTTAACGGCGCTCTTTGCCGTCCGCTAGCGGACGACAAAGATTCAAATCACTTTGCCATCCGCTGGCAGACGGCAATGAGCAGAGCTAGGCAGTACTGTGAAGCTGCCACGTGGCCAGCTATGCCGTCTGCTGGCAGACGGCAAAGTGATTTGAATCTTTGCCGTCCGCTGGCGGTCGGCAAAGTGACCAAATAGGCAGCTAGTGTTCCCAGGTTTCACAGGTAGCTGCCACGTGTCCTCTTTGTCGTCCGCTAGCAGACGGCAAAGAGGTTATATATGCACTGTTTTTGTTTGAATCCATTTAATTTCACAGGAATTCACACACAGATATACATATATATATTTTGTTCACAGGCACACACATATACACATATATGATGTATCCAACACACATATATACATATAAATATCTATCTCCATCCACGACAACATACATATATACATAATAAACATAGTTCCATCCATATATACATATTACATATCACAATGTTCATCCAACACATTGTTCCATGCATCCATATAACAAGTTCCATGTTTTTCATCGATACAAACGAAAAAAGATAAGGGAAACAAGCACTCCATCCATGCAAGCCTCCATATAGTGAATTAAATCTGCAAAATGGAAACAAGAAGTTAGAAAAGAAGAAGACTAGAATCAGAAGAAGAAGAAGAAGAAAATGAAGAAGAAGAAGAAGAAGAAGTAAGCATACTTAGGTAAAATGGAGCTAAACTAGCTAATTGTGCCATTTTTTAGTGAACTAAACATATTATGCCATTTTTGATATAACGTAGAGCTAACTTCATTTTGGAGAAGAAGAAAACTAGAAGAAGAAGAAGTTCTTTTTCTTCTTCTTCTTCTTCTTCTTCTTCTTCTTCTTCTTCTTCTTCTTCTTCTTCTTCTTCTTCTTCTTCTAGTCTTCTTCTTCTTATTTTCTTCCTATTCCTTCTTTCCTTCCTCTTCCTTGATTTTCTTCATCTTATTATGTCATTTGTGGACTAAATAGGATAAATTATGTCATAAATGGACTAAACACGCTAAATAAGAAGGAAAATACTATTATCACGGAGGTGTAGGAATGTTCGGGGCTGCGCCAGTGCCAGACGGAGGTGAAGGACCGGTCGGGGCTCCGGCATTGGCAGAAGGAGTGGTCGATGCTTGTCGGGAGCCATGCTGCACCAAAGATCATTTCCAATAATGTCTTGTTAGCAAGTTCGCAAACTGAAATGTGAATAGTAGTAAGAAACGACCATTCAAATTGTCAGAGTAAATGGCCACGGGTAGCCTAACCGACTGCCCCTGGCTCTTCCAAAAAATTATCAGGCCTTTCGGCCTTCAAGCACTCCAAGCATTGGACCCCCTTCCCTGGCCGGCTACCTCTGAAGCCGACTCACGGAAGGCGGCCCAGCCTCAGCAACCTCCCTCCCCAGGATAACCACGGGGTGGCCGACTCCAGGAAGCCGGCCGTAAAAGATGCCGACTCCAAGAAGCCGGCCAAGACCGCAACCACCCAAGCTACGCCACATAACGGTGACAAGACGGGTGTGGCCACAGTGCGGCCCACTACCCCCGAAGCCCGAGGCAGGCATGGCCACAGGACGCCGTACGGGAAGGCCATCCCCCGTTCGGCTCGGCACTGTAGCCATGCTAGCCTCGACGTCACCCGCGGCAGACGCCGGTACGGCCCACGGGCGGCGGGCCCCTTCAGCCAGAGAGAGACGCGGAAGCGGCCCGGCCTCCCCCAGTCCGCCAAGGGCGTAGCCGGCTCCTAGAAGTCGGCTATCGCCTCCCTCGAAGCAAGTGCCACATTAAGGAGACAAGACGAGGTAAGGCAACCGTGAGAGCCCTCGAGGCGGCCCACTATAGCCACGCTTACCTCAACGAAGCCCTCGTCATCAGAGGCCAGGCAATAGTAAGCAGCCGCCGACAAGACCCTAGGCGGTGGGGCCGGCCTGTCAACCAAGAGGCCGGCAGCCGACGGGTCCCACCAGTCGGCGGGCCCCAACAGCCGGCGGAGAAGCCGGCGAGCATAGACACTGACGGCTGGGACCAGTGCCCAGCCGGATTACAATTGTACCCCGGAGGGGTAGGCCTATATAAACCCCCCGGGGCACCCATGCAAAGGGTTGGCTTCTGAGCATAGCACACACACCATAGAGAGAGAGAAGTGAGAGCTAGCCTTGTTCTTCTTCTCCCTTGAACCCAACAGCTCTAGGAGCGATTGTAGCTACTTTTCCTGATCTAGTGATCATGCGGAGACCCCGCAGAGCAGGACTAGGGGTGTTATCTCCTCGGAGAGCCCCGAACCTGGGTAAGATCCGCCGGCATGCATGTCTTCAACTCATCCCATTTCCAGGCACCGGCGACGTCTTATTGGCACCCACAATGATAAGCCACCCGTTGGCATATGTCGCACCTACCACCCGACATTTGGCGCCCACCATGGGGCCAGGTGCACCGCCGTCCGGAGACATGTTCTGGATGGGAACCCTCTTCCTCCCCCGCGAGCGCAGCCAGCCTGCTGCGCCCGATGGCGTTTGCCTCGACGCGCTGCAAGGCGTCGACGACGCCTGCGTAGCAAGCTGCCTCGCCGATCTGCTCGGCGAGACTCGCATCTCCGACGAGCCTACGTCCGACGCAGGCACGGACTACCCCGAGAGCCGCCTCGTCAGCCTCCTCGACCAGCTTCACGTCTCCAGCGAGCCTGCTGCAGATGTGGAGTCGGTCGGCTCCACCGACCCGATGCTCGTCGACTCCGACACGGCATCGCTCGACGCTTACCCCTCCGACGTGGTGGTCTTCGACGATCCTCTCCCTCGAGCTGACAGCGGCAGCAGCGCCGTCACCGAAGTGTTGGTCATCAGCCACGTCGCCATATCGGGCGAAAATGCCCACGACGCCCTGCAAGCGGCGATGCACGACCTCTCCGTCCCCATCCCGGCTGACACCGACGCCGAGACCCTGGAGGCACGCCGCCTCGGCCTCATCGCGGAAGGCCAGAAGATAGCCTCCATGAGACGCCTCACCGAGGCCCACCAGCGCGAAGTCGACCGCGCCGCCTTCGGTACACCGTCGCCTAGCGGCCCGAGCCGAGTCGGCTTCGTCCAGAAGCGCGGCGCGGCTGTCGCCAGCATGCTGGGGGCAGATCGCCCCGTCTACGCCACCCCGCTCGAGAATCTGCGAGCCGCTCAGGCGGCCGCAGAAGAGCTCAATGGGCTGGGAGCCGACGAGCTCCCCTACATGACAAGACGGATCCAGCAGCTGATCGACGCGGCTGCAGAACGGCACGAGGCTGGCGCACGTGCTGATAGTCATCCCCCGTGCCGGGAGCACGCCGCGACGTCTCGCTCGCCGACTGCGAGCGGCGCACGCCAGAAGAAAGACAAGGAGCCGGCCGCCAGCCGCAGCCGGACTCGCATCACCATCGAGCGCGACGCGGAAGGCCGCCCTCGAGCGGTGGAGCACCAAGGAAATCTGCCTCCTCCCCCGCCTCGAAGAGAAAGACGTCTCACCCCACCGCCTATCACACACCCGACTCTTGGCGACCGACTCGGCCGTCGAGAAGGAGTCAGCGAGAACGACGCCCGCCACCGGATCGACCGCCTTGCTCGATCCTTGGCGTTAGAAGAAGAAGACGATGTCGGCCCGCCATGTTTTGGCCGCCGCATCCGCGACGAGCCCTTCCCCAAAGGGTTCTCGCTCCCCAGAGACACGCCCAAGTACAATGGCTCAGTGAAGCCGGAAGATTGGCTCATCGACTACTCCACGGCCGTCAGCATAGCCAACGGCAATCGGCGCGTCCCCGTGAAGTATGTCCCCCTCATGCTGCAAGGCACGGCGTGCACATGGCTCAACAGCCTCAAGCCCTACAGCATCAACAGTTGGCTGGAATTCACGGAAGTCTTTGTCCGCAACTTCACCAGCACCTACAAGCGGCCTCCCAAGCCACGCCAGCTCTCCCTCTGCGTCCAAGGGCCCAACGAGTCGACCCGCGACTACCTCACGCGGTGGGCCGAGCTCCGCAACTCCTGCGAGGGGGTGCATGAGGTTTAGGCCATCGAGTACTTCACTGCCGGGTGCCGAGAGGGCACCCTCCTCAAGCACCGACTCCTCTGCGACGAGCCGGCTACCCTTGACTAGTTGCTGGTCATCGCGGACAAATACGCCACGGCCGACTCCTCGATGAAGACCGAGCTTCGATTAGACGCCTCGGGGAAGGTGATTGCTCCGGCTCCCAAGACGCCGGCTGGCGACCCTAATCGGCGCTCCTAGCTGAACGACCACAAGCGCAAGGCCCCCATGCCGACTTCCACCAGTCGGCAGGTGGCCACCGTTGAAGATGAGCAGCCCGAAGAACGGCCCGCTCCCAAGAAGAAGGGTGGTAGGCCGGCTTGGCAGCCGGCTTTCTCTTACGAGCGGGCTCTTGACGCCCCCTGCAAGTTCCACAGCGGCGCGAAGCCGTCTAACCACACAACCCGAAAATGCCACTGGCTCACGCGAATCACCAAGGGCGAGGGGATGTTGCCGCCTCCGCCTCCCGGTCCGCCGCCTCCAGCCCCCCAGCAGCCGGCGGCTCGGCCGGCAGTCGGCGCCATCCAAGACGAATTCCCTGAAGAGCACGCCACCTACGTCGTCTTCACCAGTCAAGCCGACGACAAGCGCAGTCGGCGCCGACAGCATCAAGAAGTCAATGCAGTCGCCTCCAGCGCCCCCGAGTTCATGCACTGGTCAGAGAAGCCAATCAGCTGGAGCTAGGACGACCACCCAGAGGTGATGCCCTCTCCTGGCTCCTATGCAATGGTCTTGGACGTCACCCTCGCGACGGAGAGGCGAGCTGCCCGATTCTCCCGCGTCCTGATAGATGGTGGAAGCAGTATCAACATACTGTACCGCGATACCATGGAGAAGCTGAACATCAAAGTGAAGCAGCTTATGTCGAGCCGCACCGTCTTCCATGGTATCGTCCCCAGCTTGTCTTGCTCCCCAATCGGCAAGATCAAAATGGATGTTCTCTTCGGGGACAAAGATCATTTTCGCTGAGAAGCAATCTGGTTCGAGGTAGTGGATTTGGAGAGCCCCTATCATGCTCTGCTTGGCCGACCAGCTCTGGCCAAGTTCATGGCTGTGCCCCACTAAGCCTACCTGAAGATGAAGATGCCGAGCTTGAAGGGGATCATCACAGTAGCCGGCGACTACAAGAAGTCCATCGAGTGTGCCATGGCCAGCAGCCGGCTGGCCGAGTCCCTCGTGGTGGCAGAGGAGAAGAAGATGCTGGAGCGGGTTGTGGCCATGGCCGGCAAGCAGCCGGCCCTGTCCCCCAACCCCAAAGATTGTGATGCGCAGGGCTCCTTCCAGCCTGCCAAAGAGACGAAGAAGATACCTCTAGACCGGGAGAACCCGGAGAGGTTCGCTGTCATTGGGGCGAACTTGGACAGTAAATAGGAAGGCGAGCTCGTCGACTTCCTCCGTGAGAATCGAGACATTTTTGCATTGTCCCCAAAGGACATGCCGGGTGTCCCGAAGGATTTCGCTGAGCACAAATTACATGTCCGCGCCGACGCGAAGCCGGTCAAGCAACCCCTCCGCCGACTGTCAGAAGAGAAGCGAAGAATCGTGGGAGAAGAGATAGCCCGGCTCCTTGCCGCTGGCTTTATCATGGAAGTGTTCTTTCCAGAGTGGCTTGCCAACCCAGTTCTGGTTCTGAAGAAGAATAACAAGTGGCGTATGTGTATAGACTACACCAGTCTGAACAAGGCCTGCCCAAAGGATCCGTTTGCTCTGCCACGGATTGACCAAGTGATAGACTCCACAGCCGGATGCGAGCTGTTGAGTTTTTTGGATGCGTACTCAGGGTACCATCAGATCAAGTTGGACCCAGCTGACCGCCTGAAGACTGCCTTCATCACACCCTTTGGAGCTTTCTGCTACCTGACTATGACATTCGGCTTGAGAAATGCCGGTGCCACTTTTCAGCGTTGCATGCAGAAATGCCTCTTGAAACAACTCGGCAGAAATGCCCACGTCTATGTAGACGACATTGTGGTGAAGACAGAGAAGCGCGGCACCCTGCTGGAAGACCTGAAAGAAACATTCGCCAACTTGTGCCGATTCCAAATCAAGCTCAACCCCGAGAAGTGCGTGTTCGGAGTGCCAGCCGGCCAGCTGTTAGGCTTCCTGGTCTCCGAACGCGGCATCGAATGCAACCCTGTCAAGATCAAGGCCATCGAGAGGATGGAGATTCCCACCAAACTGCGAGATGTGCAGAAGTTCACCGGCTGCCTGGCCTCCCTGAACCATTTTATCAGCCGACTAGGAGAGAAGGCCCTCCCCCTGTACCGACTCATGAAGAAGTCCACTCACTTCGAGTGGAACGACCAAGCCGACCAAGCCTTCCATGAGTTGAAGAAGATGTGACCACTCCGCCTGTCCTAGCAGCGCCGACTGAAAAGGAGCCCATGCTCCTCTACATTGCTGCGACTAGCCGAGTAGTCAGTACTGTTGTTATGGTCCAGCGCCCGGAAGAAGGCCGAGCCCAGCTAGTCCAGAGGCCGGTGTACTATCTCAGCGAAGTGCTATCCAGCTCAAAGCAAAACTACCCGCACTACCAGAAGATGTGCTATGGGGTGTACTTCGCTGCCAAGAAACTGAAGCCCTACTTCCAAGAGCATCCCATCACGGTCGTGTGCACCGCCCCGCTCGCCGAGATCATAGGCAGCCGGGATGCATCCGGCCGGGTGGCTAAATGGGCCATTGCACTGGCGCCCTACACGATCTTCTACCAACCCCGCACCGCCATCAAGTCCCAAGCATTGGCCGACTTCCTCGTTGACTGGGCCGAGACCCATTACCTACCGCCGGCTCCCGACTCTACCCATTGGCGCATGCACTTTGACGGGTCCAAGATGTGCACCGGCTTGGGAGCCGGCATCGTCCTCACCTCTCCCAAAGGCAACAAGCTCAAGTACACGCTGCAGATCCACTTCGCCGCCTCCAACAACGTGGCCGAGTACGAGGCGCTCGTACATGGGCTCCGACTAGCCAAAGAGCTCGGCATACGCCGGATCCTGTGTTACGGCGACTCAGACTTGGTGGTCCAGCAGTCGTCTGGCGACTGGGACGCCAAGGACGCGAACATGGCGAGCTATCGATTCCTCGTCCAGAAGATCAGCGGATACTTCGAAGGGTGTGAGTTCCTTCACGTGCCAAGGGCCGACAACGACCAAGCAGATGCCCTAGCACGGATCGGCTCCACCCGACAAGCCATACCGACTGGCGTCTCCCTCCAGCGCCTCCTCAAACCGTCCATCAAGCCGTCTCTAGAGTCGGACTCTATCTTCGTACCGCCTGCGCCAGATGCAGCCGGATCCGACTGGAGAAACCCCGCAGGCGGCACGGGGACTTCGACAACTGGCCCGGGGACTGCCGTAGTCGCACCCGGCCCGGAGACTTCAGAACCCAGCCCGGGGACTGCAGCAGTCGGCCCGGGGACTGCAGCAACGCAAGAAGCGGTGGCCAACACCAACTCCACGCCACCCAACCCACCCACCCGAGTCATGGTGGTTACACTAACAGAAGAAGAAGTCACAGCTCCGTCATGGGCCCAGCCCATCCTCAAGTTCCTAGTCAGCAGAGAGCTGCCGGCTGATGAGATCTTAGCAAGACTAGTGCAACGACGAGCCGCAGCATATGCAATAATCAACAGAGAGCTTGTGAAGCGCAGCGTCACTGGAATCTTCCAGCGTTGTGTCGAGCCAGAAAAAGGAGTGGCAATCCTCAAGGATATCCACCAAGGCGAATGCGGCCACCACGCAGCCTCAAGATCACTTGTGGCCAAGGCTTTCCGCCATGGTTTCTTCTGGCCGACTGCCTTGGAGGATGCTAAAGAAATAGTCAAGAGCTGCAGAGGATGCCAAGTTTTTAGTTCCAAGCAACACCTGCCGGCTTCTGCACTCAAGACCATTCCCCTCACCTGGCCTTTGCCGTCTGGGGACTGGACATGGTGGGCCCTTTCAAGACAGCCCGCGGCGGCTTGACGCATCTACTTGTCGCTGTGGACAAGTTCACAAAGTGGATCGAAGCAAAGCCGATTAAGAAGCTGAACGGGCCGACTGCCGTGACATTCATCACTGACATCACTACTCGGTACGGCGTGCCGCACAGCATCATCACCGACAATGGCACGAACTTCGCCAAAGGAGCACTGGCACGTTTCTGCGCGACGCAGGGCATCCGACTGGACTTAGCGTCCGTTGCCCACCCGCAGTCAAACGGCCAGGTTGAGCGAGCAAACGGACTCATCCTCTCTGGCATCAAGCCCCGACTGGTTGTACCACTGGAGCGATCGGCCGGCTGCTGGCTCGATGAGCTGCCGGCTGTCCTCTGGAGTCTGCGCACTACACCCAACAAGTCAACCGGCTTCACTCCATTTTTCCTCGTGTACGGTGCCGAGGCTGTCATCCCAACAGACATCGAGTTCGACTCGCCTCGGATCACCATGTACACGGAGGAGGAGGCCAAGGAAGCAAGAGAAGACGGCGTCGACCTACTGGAAGAAGGCCGGCTGTTAGCACTCAGCTGGTCCGCCATCTACCAGCAAGGGCTGCGTCGCTACTACAACCCCAAGGTCAAGCCAAGATCCTTCCAAGAGGGCGACCTTGTGCTCCGGCTGATCCAGCGAACAGCCGGCCAGCACAAGCTCTCGGCCCCTTGGGAAGGCCCCTTCGTCGTCAGCAAGGCACTCGGCAATGACTCCTACTACTTGATCGACGCACAAAAACCAAGAGCACGAAAGAGAGATGACTCCGGTAAGGAGTCGGAGCGACCATGGAACGCGAACCTCCTGAGAAGATTTTACAGTTGAAAGCAGTATGTATCATGCTACGCTTTTGTATTAAGCATGAACCAACAGGCCCCCCGAACAGTACTCGGGGACTGCCTTTGTTTATCTATGAATGACGAATGTCATATCCATGAATGTATTATTACATTTGATTTCTTGTCTGGCACCGGGTACGACTAGTCGGCCCGGGGACTAGCCGCCTTGAGCTATATTAAAAGTTCTACCTGAAGTCAGACAAGTAGTGTGCCGGCTCCCGAGTCCTCTCTTGTTGAAAGTCGCAGCTCGAAGAACCGACTGTCCGACTAGCAAGAGGCAAGGCAGAAAGGATGCCCACACGAAAAACGGCTAAGGACCAACGAACTTATATAGCAAAAGGACGGCCTCCAACCACGCTTGCCGGCTGTCAGAACAGCCGGCTGGCCGGCCTCCTAAACACTTAGCTCTAGTCCAGCAAAGCTAGAGTACTTGCCCCCCCCCCCAATTGGCCTAGCACTCCTCCAGCTACAGATTGCAGAGCAACTGTTTGACTGGGGAGGCGGCAACCAAGGGAGGGCGGCAAAGGAAACAACAGAAGGATGAAAAGCAAAGTACGAGGAAAAACCAAATGCATGCATAAGTTATATATACATATAAAGCCCCCAACAGGCCGGCAACAGACATAAGTTTGAATACACCCAGTGGGTGGAATTGTGCAGACCTAATAGAATATTGTTCCAAAAGTAACAAGACAGGAAAACAAAAGATGGCAGACTAGACTAGGGCGCGGTACGGGAGCCGAGCTGGTCGATGGAGACGGCCTTGCCGGCTGAAGGAGTGGCCGCCTAGCGGGTCTCGGCTTGGTCACCACCAGTGGCAGGTGGTGCGCTCGCGCGTGACGTGGTGCTGGAGGCGCGGTCAGGCTGAGGCTGGTCGGCTGCTCCACCAGCCGGCTCGGCGTCTTCACCCTCCTCCTCCTCCTCTTCGCCCTCGTCACTGGAGTCGATCTCCTCCGCCGAGTCTTCACCGTCTGCCGGGTTCAGCCCGAACCACTCCTCCGGCTGGGCGACACCGTTGTCATCTACCTCGGGGGCGACGCTGGTGTCGGTGTAGTCGGCGATCGCCGAAGCCCGCCGGATAATAGCCGGCCGCGCCGGCTCCAGCTCCGTGTCGGCTTGCTGCCGCCAGGTAGCCAGCTGATCCAGGCTCAGGCCGGGATACCAGGCCTTGACGAACTCCAGCGCCTGCCTGGCGCCGGACCGAGCCGCCGAGGCCTTCCAGGCTTTAAAGCTGCCGACTGCCACCTCCAGCCAGTCGGCGGTCCGACTGGGGGTGCGAGGAACCACTTGGCCGGGCCAGAGGGAGGCCAACACTTGCGCCCCGGCATGCTGAAGTCGGTGGAGCAGTCGGTGAACCGGCTGGATGTGGGCCTGGATCGCCAAGAGCTGCTCCTCCAGCGAACGACCGGCGATTGGCGAAATCTCGAAGCCAGCCTGACTTCGCGCTTGGCGGCGGGCCTCGATGGTCTGGTTGGCAGCGGTAGAATAGCCAGGGAAATATTCTGTGCAAAAAAGAAGAAGAAAAGAAGAAAAGAACACCAAGTCAGAAAATGAGCCAAAAGCGGCAGACGGCAACAGAGGACGAAGAAGTAGGCGGCTTACCGTCAACCAGATCTTCGATCTGACCATAGCCAGAGATCAGAGTTTGCCTCGCTTCAGCCCAGCCGGCTGCCTCCGTCTCGTACTCGGCCTGGAGGGCGGCTTCGCGGTCCTGCACCGCCTTCAGAGCCGCCTTGTGGCCTTCCTCCTGGTCGGCCAACTTCTTGGCCAGGCGGTCGCGCTCCTGCACCAAGGAGGCGAGCTCGGCATCCTTGGCACGAAGGGCGGTCTGAGACTCTCCTAGTTGTGCCCTTAGACCGGCGTTGGCCGCTGCAGAGACGGCAGAAAAAGAAAGAACAGTAAGAGGAAGTCATCAAGGAAGATCCGACCCGACTGCTCAGCAGTCGGCCCGAATATCGGGGACTACACCCAGTGGGTGCGCTGACGCGCCCCCACATGAGATAAAGAACAAAGCACGTACCCCGGCTCTCAGTAAGGTCGGCGGTCTTCTGGGTCAGCTCCCGAGCCTGGGAGTTGAAGGCGGCCGCACGAAGATTGTGGTAGTCCTGCAAGATAGACAGAAGATCGAAGTAAGAACAAGAATAGCAAAGACAAATCCACTAAGAAGTTCCAAGCCGCCTGCTCAGCGGCCGACTCGGAACTCGGGAACTACACCCAGTGGGTGCGCTGACGCGCCCCCACGGAAGAAATCAAGATCAAAAAGAAGCAAGATGGGAAGACTAACCCGGATGGCCGCCCGCGTCGCAAGGAACTCGTCGGTGAACTGCCTCAGCGCCGTAGCCTCGGCCTGGAGCCGGGTCCGGACGTCCTGCGCGACCACGTTCATCACGGCCGTCCCTCCGCCTGGCGTCCACCCCGAGGTAGCGCTAGCCACCTCCATGTCCTAGGCCGACGAGCTGGAGCCCACGGCCGGCTGCGGCTCCGACGCGGCCTTCTATGGCTCTGACACAGCCTTCCCCGCGCGCCGGCTCGTCGGCATCCGGACCGCCATCTCAGTCCTCGCGGCCGGCTCGCCCCCCCCCCCGACTGCGCAGGCGGCAGATCAGGCCGGCCGCCTTGAGCCGCCCCAGTTGGCGGGGTCGGCACCGGCGCCCCCTCCAGGACGACAACGTCGTCGTCCCTCTCCAGCCCTGGCTGGTCGCCGCCGGCTCCTTCTGGCGAGGGCTCCATGGCCCCAGGCGCTGCGACGCGCAGCGGGGTGACCATCAAGACCTCCTCCGCCGCCGCCGCAGCTGCAGCCTCCGCCTGGGCCTTGGCTGCGGCGTCAGCGAGCGCCTTCGCCGCCTCCTCCGCCTGTCGCGCCTCCCGCTCCTCCCGCGCCTCCCGCGCGTTCCGTTCTGTCGCTTCCTGAAGGTCAGCACGGGGGTCCACGAGACGAGTGGTGCTCCCAGACCCCCTCAGCGACTCGACGACGGAGGCGGCAGCCGCCCGCTCAAGCGACAACGGAGCTCTGGTCATTTGGAGAAAAAGACAAGGGTTTAGGAACCACCAGAGAAAAGAAAGAAAAAAGAGTATACGAAAGAATTCAAACTTATGCCGACACAGTCTGAGGTTGCTTCACCGTCTTGTGGAAGCGAGCCACCTTCGCGGCCGCCTCCTCCCGCCTAGTTGCTGCCGCCCCGCCCGTGGGTTTCTTCGTCAGACTGCCGAACAAACCCTGCGCGGCGCGACGCTTCTGCCCTCCGCCCCGAGCAGGCGGTGCAGCGGAGGAACCCGCGCCGCGTCCAGATGCCGGCCGGCGGCGCGGGGCGACTTCGGCCTCATCGTCGTCCGGCCAGTCGTCGAAGGTGACTCCATGCCCAAAGCCGCATACTTCGCCGCCGGCTTGGCCACCACCCGGCTCGATGTTTTCGTCCATAGCGGCTGCCCCCAAGTCGGGGTCCTCTAGATCATACTCCGTCCGGTCGGGGACGAATCGACGCTCCGCGTCTGACCCGCCTGCCGGCCGAAGAAGAGGGCTCTGTCGAAAACAAGCCGACTAAGTTAGAGTCGGCCAAGAGGAACTCGGCAACATAGTTAAGAGAAAAAGAAGAGACAACGAGAGCATATCGTGGGCGGTGGATTAGCTCGGCTGTATGGCTCCTTGCCGAACTTCCACTCTTCGGAGAGTTTGCAGTTCACGAGGTAGTTCACCATATAGGCGACCTCCTCGTGCGGCATGTCCTTGGTGCACATCCGGCTCGGATCGAGCTGGCCTCTCATGTGACAGATCAGATGAGGACGGCTCTGGAGCGGAAGTACCCGGCGCGTGACGAAGGCGGCCAACAGGTCGGGCCCCGTCAAGCCCTCCGACTGGGTCATCACTCGCACTCGGGCGACGGCTGCGGACCCAGCCGGCGTCAGAGTCACGGCCCGGAAGGACCACTGGGGCCGCCTGCCCGCCGGTGGGCCAGCTACGTAAGCCGGCAGGTTGATGTAGTCGCCCCGTGGGGCGATGTTCCGCACGTAGAAGTACGACTTTTGCCACTTCTTCACCGACTGGATCAGCGTGATGACGGGGAAGGGGTTGTCGGCGACCAACCTCCGCGACGCGATGAAGGCGCCAGTCTGAGCCGGTACGCCCTACATGCGCGTGCCCAGCTTGGACTGGAAGAACTCCCCCCAGAGCTCGAGGGTAGGGAGGACGCCGAGGTAGCCTTCGCACAGGGTGACGAAGGCAGACAGCAGTACCACCGCGTTTGGGGTGAGGTGGTGCGGCTGGAGCTGGTAGAAATCGAGCCAGGAGCAGAAGAAGGCGCTCACGGGCAGGCCGATGCCGCGCAAGAAATGCTAGCGGAAGACCACCCGCTCGCCCTCCCGCGGCTCCGGCGTAATTTCCTTCGCCGGCGCGAGACGGACCTCCACCTTGTCCGCGCCGGGCAGCCGCCGCGTCTGGCGGAGGAACTCGACGTGATCCTCGTGGACGTAGGAGCCGTCCCAATCCCCACCATACTGCTCCGTGGCGGGAAGCATGGCGAAAACGAGCGCGGCAGCGGAGGAACGTGTGGTGGAAGAGCGCGGCGGCGAGGCGCTGTTGCAAGAAACGGCAAGAGAAAGAAGATGGTGGAAGGAGGAGGAGCGTGCGAGAGCCTGCCGCTCTCCCTCTCCCCCTACTTATAGCTTCGCGAGGTGAGGCCGGGGAGGCCGGACGTGGGGAGAGACGTGGGATTAACTGCACCCACTCCCCCCACGCTCGCAATTATTACGCCCTAAAGGCGTGCCGAAACTGCCGCGAGGAGACATGCGGGCGGTTTCGGGCTGCAGAGAATCCGCGCCTGGGCCCGGGCGTGGACGTGGCGGGCCCCCGCCCTGCGGCGACGTCCCGTCGCGCGCGTGGGCTGGCAGGCTTTCTGGCTGAGAGAGGCCACGTGGTTCGCAGGCGGCAAGTGGCCGGCCCGTGGCCCGGTGCTCGTCCTGGCGAGTTCCCGCCCTCCGACTCCGGAGTTTTTTGACCAAAGCGGCGCGCCTAACCAAAGCCGGCTCCCAACTGCCGACTTGTCGAGATAGGAAGCTGACCGAGCTTCTCGACTCCTACCCAACCTCGAAGCCCAATCAGCTTCGGGGACTACTGTCGGAGTAAATGCCCACGGGTAGCCTAACCAACTGCCCCTGGCTCTTCCAAAAAATTATCAGGCCTTTGGGCCTTCAAGCACTCCAAGCATTGGACCCCCTTCCCTGGCCGGCTACCTCTGAAGCCGACTCACGGAAGGCGGCCCAGCCTTAGCAACCTCCCTCCCCAGGATAACCACGGGGTGGCCGACTCCAGGAAGCCGGCTGTAAAAGATTCCGACTCCAAGAAGCCGGCCAAGACCGCAACCACCCAAGCTACGCCACATAACGGTGACAAGACGGGTGTGGCCACGGTGCGGCTAACTACCCCCGAAGCCCGAGGCAGGCATGGCCACAGGACGCCGTACGGGAAGGCCATCCCCCGTTCGGCTCGGCACTGTAGCCATGCTAGCCTCGACGTCACCCACGGCAGACGCCGTTACGGCCCACGGGCGGCGGGCCCCTTCAGCCAGAGAGAGACGCGAAAGCGGCCCGGCCTTCCCCAGTCGGCCAAGGGCGTAGCCGGCTCCCAGAAGTCGGCTATCCCCTCCCTCGAAGCAAGTGCCACATTAAGGAGACAAGACGAGGTAAGGCAACAGTGAGAGCCCTCGAGGCGGCCCACTGTAGCCACGCTTACCTCAACGAAGCCCTCATCATTAGAGGCGAGGCAACAGTAAGCAGCCGCCGACAAGACCCTAGGCGGTGGGGCCGGCCTGTCGACCAAAAGGCCGGCAGCCGGCGGGACCCACCAGTCGGCGGAGAAGCCGGCGAGCATAGACACTGACGGCTGGGACCAGTGCCCAGCCGGATTACAATTGTACCCCCGGGGGGTAGGCCTATATAAACCCCCCGGGGCACCCATGCAAAGGGTGGGCTTCTGAGCATAGCACACACACCATAGAGAGAGAGAAGTGAGAGATAGCCTTGTTCTTCTTCTTCCTTGAACCCAACAGCTCTAGGAGCGATTGTAGCTAGTTTTCCTGATCTAGTGATCATGCGGAGACCCCGCAGAGCAGGACTAGGGGTGTTATCTCCTCGGAGAGCCCCGAACCTGGGTAAGATCCGCCGGCGTGCAAGTCTTCGCCTCATCCCGTTTCCAGGCACCGACGACGTCTTATTGGCACCCACAATGATAAGCCACCCGTTGGCATATGTCGCACCTACCACCCGACACAAATCAAACTCACCGTGGTCGCCGGAGCAATCTGGGGCATCGGCGGAGGGGCCTCACCGTTTTTCTCGTACATGGTCTGCAGATTTGGTTCTCACGAGTCAGTCATATTAGATAGTAATCCGAACAATACGTGCATGATTGGGCTTATTAATATGCACGAGAAACGTACCACGATGAGCTCGTATAGGGCCAGGTTAGTGCTGTCGTTCCGGTTCCTCTCCTCCTCCAATAGCTTAGCCGTCTTCTCCTCCATCTCCCTCTGCTTCTCCTCCGCCTCCCTTTGTGCCTCCCTTTTTGCCTCCTCCACAAGCGCCTTCGTCTTCAATCTCTCTTTATCAACAACAGTCTGCAACACACCACTCCTCATTAGCATCATGTAATCATCGACGAACGCACACACAATGTAATGGAGGAAAGGTGAGAGAGTCCGTATAACTAACCGCCATGGCAATCTCCACGTGCCGTGCACGAGGCGTAATCTCAGGATCAGAGCTACTCTGGCGCTTCTTGATTTGCGGGAGAGTCTTAGGACAACGTATCAGTCCATCACCAATGGATTGAGAGCCATGGGACCTCCCGCCACCAGATATCATCACCAGCTCTGTATCAAAAGGATCTTGGCTCGGGTTAAAGTCCTCCCCTTTCATCGCCTTCCCCTTGTCTCTGTAACACACAAGCTTGTGGTGGGAGGTCTTGTTGGTGAAGTTCTCTGGATCATCTAGGTCAGACTCCATGAATGGCTTGGCCTTCTTGTACGAGGCCATATGGGCCAGGCCATAGAGATCGAACACACCTGGCACAGGCTTCTTGTGGTGGTGCGCCTAAGAGAGAGGAACAAAATATTAGTTAAGGGCTCAAGCTAGCATGAAGAATGATATTGCTATGTAAATAGGTCATTTTGGAGCTAAGAAAGGTTATTATGCCATTTTTGACCAAAGTATTAGTTATGTCATTTTCGAGGAAAATAAGCTAAGTTTAGGTCATTTTCGAGGTAACCAAGATTATTATGCCATTTTTGATCAAATTATGCTAATTATGTCATTATTGAGCTATCCAAGGTTATTATGTCATTTTAGAGCTAACTATAGCATATTAAGTCATTTTATAGAGCTATCTAAGGTTGTTATGTCATTTTAGAGCTAAATATGGCATAAATGAACTATCCAAGGTAGTTATGCCATTTTTTAACTAACTAAGCATATTAATTAAGTCATTTTGGAAGGGATAAATGCTAGCATGAAGAATGAATTGCATGAATCATGTAGCAAACCACATACCCAGTTATCCCCGTACTCAAATAGGTTGAAGCTCCCTTCATGGTGTGGCACACCTTCCATTTGGTCGCGCTTATCCTTGGCCTTTTAGTGTTCGACTTTCCATTGGTCAGAGCACCACGCATCCACCAACGCCTCCCAACAGTCCATCTTATCCACACACCATCTCGGAGGCACCTAAGTGTGTCAAGAGAAATTTCGGCACTACGCCTACGAATCAAATCAAGAAAACTAAGTTCAAGGCCTTAAGAATAGGTAATTACCTGCATGTACTTCTCCTTACTCAGAAACTTGCTGCGACACTTCTGCTTGCCCCTCCCAATACCCTTCGAGGCGTAGTAGTCTCGAACGGCCTGCACCCGAGCCTCGTGCCTTAAGTTCTGAAGTAGGCGCTTGCACTCGTTTTCGACAACCATAGACGTGGCCTCCAGTTCTCCCTCTGAAACCTTGTAGAAGGTCTGCAATCAAACAAGGCAACACTGATTAGTACAATCACTAGGTAGTGTTGATTTTTAATTCCGTAAAGGAAAAATTACCCAAAACCGACGGAACACAATGTTGGCCACCGTCTCGCACAAGACACCGTCGACCCTCTCCTCCGGCGGGGCCTGGGCAACCGAGTACAACTCCCGGGTCAGTGCTAGCTGTGGAACCTGGCCCACACCGGGCAACGTGACCCACCCAGGGAAGTGCTGCCGGCAAAGCAAACCAAGGACCTGGTTGGGCCTACGGGCACCAGGGGGCGTACCCAGCCCCTACAGTATGACAAGGCCAACGCATTAGATATTAATTTGAAGGAACATGAAGGCAAAACGTTAAAAATAGTAAACGCACTTACTTCAACCCTTTAGGCACAATCAACCACCTCTGGTCGGGGGTCGTCAGCACAGGCGAGAGCTTTGTACAGCCGCGCTTGTAGACCTTCTTGCCATTCTCAACCAGCTCGTCGTCGTTGTAGCTATCATATGAAAAGGTGTCCTCGCTACCATCCTCCGGGCTACTAGCCTCCGGAGTCTCGTGGGCCGAAGACTCCGTGACCGGAGTCTTCTGGGCCGAGGACTCCGTGACTGGAGTCTTCTGCAACGAAGACCCCGTGACCGGAGTCTTCTGGGACGAAGACCCCGTGACCGGAGTCTTCTAAGACAAAGACTCTGGAACCGGACTCACGTGGGGTGAAGAATCAGCGTCCTGAGTCTGGTGGGGGGAAGAATCAGCGACCGGAGGCTCATGGACCAGAGTCCGAGATGGGTCCACGTCAGACGGAGCACTCCTGTGGTCGGGTGAATCAGCTGAGGGTGGCGGCGAGTGTCGGTGTCAAAACTGGCGGTTCTCGGGTAGGGGGTCCCGAACTGTGCGTCTGAGGCGGATGGTAACAGGAGGCAGGGGACACGATGTTTACCCAGGTTCGGGCCCTCTTGATGGAGGTAATACCCTACTCCCTGCTTGATTGATCTTGATGATATGAGTATTACAAGAGTTGATCTACCACGAGATCGTAGCGGCTAAACCCTAGAAGCTAGCCTATGGTATGATTGTTGTTGTCCTACGGACTAAACCGTCCGGTTTATATAGACACCGGAGGGGGCTAGGGTTACACAGACTTAGTTACAAGGGAGGAGATCTACATATCCGTATTGCCAAGCTTGCCTTCCACGCCAAGGAGAGTCCCATCCGAACACGGGACGAAGTATTCAATCTTGTATCTTCATAGTCCAACAGTCCGGCTGTCCGAGGACCCCCTAATCCAGGACTCCCTCAATAGCCCCTAAACCAGGCTTCAATGGCGATGAGTCCGGCGCGCAGATTGTCTTCGGCATTGCAAGGCGGGTTCTTCCTCCGAATACTCCATAGAAGATTTTGAACACAAGGATAGTGTCCGGCTCTGCAAAACAAGTTCCACATACCACCGTAGAGAGAATAATATTTCCACAAATCTAATCTGCTGACAACTTTTCATAACGTGACATCGCATCACGGCCTGGTCATTATTCGAACCATTTTTCTCAATCTGCCTACCACTTCATGTTTTGCGAGGCGATTTTATTTGCACATCTTGTCGAAGCAGAGATCGTGTCCCCCTTATTACGGGATTCTCATCAATACGGGTGTGGGTAACCCAATCGTGCCCGTTGGTATGACTCCTCGATTTTAGGCAAGTTCCAAACGGCCACGCGGAGGACGCTTGATATTCACCCTCTTTATAAAGAGGCCAAGGCCTGTCCTTTTCTTCTCGTACTCAATCGAACCCTCCCCCCACCTCGAGTTCCAACACCCAAGGCTCAGGCTAGGCGCTTCGGACCATCAATCATGTCCGGATCCAACCTTCAAGGTCGGTGGATGCCCTCCTCTGTCACAGAGGAGGACATCAAGAAGGTAAGAGAAGCCAGGTATCTGAGCGCCGAAATCTCGCACAGGCTACCTGCTCGAGGGCAGGTCATTCCCACTCCCGAACCTGGCGAGAGCGTCGTATTCGTCTCTCACTTCCTCCGAGGGCTAGGCCTTAGTCTAGATCCCTTTGTTAGGGGGCCTCATGTTCTATTACGGGCTAGATTTCCATGACCTGGCCTCGGATTCCATCCTTCACATCTCGTCGTTCATCGTCATGTGTGACGCCTTCCTCCACGTCACCTCTCACTTCGGCTTGTGGCTCAAGACCTTTAATGTGGAGCCGAAGACGATTCATGGGCGACACACAGAATGCGGAGGAGCCGTAATAAGAAAAGGCGCCGATGTTCCATGGCCAAAGGGTTCCTTCCCAGAGGTATCCAGCTTATGGCAACGGGAGTGGTTTTACATCACAGCTCCCCGCGGTACTAAGTGGGTGGCCGCCCCAGTCTTTCGCTCGGCCCCCCGCCACAACTGACGTCATGGATCAACAAGGGGCTGGACTGGGGGCCAGTAAATGATGTGCCGATATTGTAGAGTTGCATCCGAGATCTCCTCGAGAGAGATGTCAGCCTGGTCACGGTAATGCAAGTCATGATAGTTCGTCGAGTCCCGCCTTGGAAACGTCGACCTCTCCGTATGTGGGAGATCAACCCGGAAGGACCGCGAGCTATTCAGCACTTCCTCGGCATGACGCTCGAAGAGATGTACAAATTGTTCTTCGGATCACAAATAGAGTGTCCGGACACCACCGAGGATGCGGGTCTAAGCTGCGATCCTCCAGATGCCCAAGTAAGTAGTCCTTCGGCCGAACACGTTGTCTCTTTATTTATCACAACATCATTTTGAAAAGTCGCTCTTTGACCAGGACTGGGTAAAAAAGGCGAAGATGAGCAGGTGTTCGGCCCCCCTTCCCGAAGGCTCAGCAGATCCAGTACTGGCCAGAATGCTTGAGCTCGCGCCTTATCTAGCGCCCTCAGGGGAAGATAAAGGGAGGAACAAAGAAGCCGAGAGCGAGCCTCACTCACTATTCGTCCAAACTGGGGGAATTAGTGCCTCCGCGAAGGAGGATAACCGGGGGAAGAATCTAAAATTCCCTCTCCCCAGGGAAGGAAGAGGACCGCCTCTGAAGACTTGGAAGTAATGGTCTCCAAGCGAGGGAAGAAACCTTCGTCAGGGGGCCCAACCCCGGAGGGCATCCTTACCGCACAGTGCCCGCAAGGGGACCAGCCCTCCACCGAGCTGTAAGTAAACAAAAGTACTTCATAGGGAATATACCCTGCTTTATTTCTAAGAACAATAACCAAGACGTATGTCTTGTAGTCCGGATCGTAGCCCTTCTTGACAGAGTTCGTCTTCGGGGGATCTTCTTCCAGAGATGATGGAGAGCGAATCGCCTCCCCGTGCCTCCCTGCCTCGTGAAGCGGACGACCCTGAGGTGTCGTCACGGAGGATTTCTCCAGATCCGCCAAGGCCAGAGGGTAACTCTTCGGCCACCCGAAGTCCGGAGTATTCGGCTCCTAAGGGGAGCAACAGAAAGAGTACAGAACTATCCGGTGTGCGACCGGACGCACTGATGAATCTTCTGGAGCAAGCGGCTATCTCAGAAACGCATCATACGCTAATGGGTACCGTGGTCGAGAGGATTTCATCCGCCGAAAGCGGGTTGCATGAAGCTTTTATGAGTCTGCTGAAAGGCTTTGAGGTACATAAAGTAATATATATTTTTTGATGATACCGCACACGCTAGGTGTGGCCCATGCAGATAGTAGCCCCTGAGACTCTGGTTGCTGTCGAAAAGACGGCAACTAGAGGATCATAGTGCCAGGCAATAACCATGCTGCCTTTACGTGCAGGCAGCCGACGGTCCGGTGGCTAGCCGGACTGGTGAATTTGCCGAACTGAAGCGGCAACTTGATAAGGTAGATGCCGACATCGTGCTTGTAAACAAGCGGCTTGACGAGGCACAGGGTATGTATTCTCCTATGATCAACACATATTAAGAGGAGCGTGATGCTAGTATCTATAATATGCTGTGACTGCAGATGGAGCTGTCGCCGTGGAGACCCTTCGGGCGGAACTTGCCCGGGCCAAGGAACAAGCCAGGAAGAGTGATGCGGCCGCCCTGAAGGCGGTCGAAGAGCTAAGGGCCGAACAGGCTGCGCATTGCCAGAGCAAAGAGGAAATAGCCAAGATGGCCGTTGAGCTGAAAGATGCCGCCGACCGTTATAAGCTTCTTGAAAAGGAAAGCCAAACGAAGACGACGGACCTAGAGAAGGCCACGGTAGAAGCCAAGGAAACCCGCTCTAAAATCAGAGCGGCAAAGGAGGAGCTACGTCAAGCCGGAGATATCGCGGCTGGGAAGCCCTTTTTGTTGCGGACGAAGTTCGGAGATCCTAAGTACGCCCTTCTGGATCAATTATGGAGTTCTGCGGACGCGTACCTAGATTTGGCAACAAGTGCTGCTGATGCGACCAAGTTTTTTGAAGATCAAAAGGATCACGAAGTGGAAAAGTTGTTCTGGTCGCAGTTCAATGCTCCGGCGCGTCTGCTGCTGTTAAATGAGCAAATGGCCGAGTGGGCCGAGCTCCATAGGTTGTCCGGGCTTTCCATGAGGTCTGTTGTGGATCATCTTTGGCCAGGAGGACCAAAGAGGAAAAGTTATTTTGGCTTGGTGCAACAATTCCTTGGTGCTGTGCCGCATATCGACGCTGTGAAGAGGTCGGCGTGCATAGAGGGTGCGCAGATGGCTCTTGCCCATGTCAAGATATACTGGGCAGAGATGGAGGCCACTGCTATTGCAACCCAGAGTTCGGCCGGAGGCCGAGCATCGGCCGAGCACTACTTTGAAGAACTTCTCGAAGGCGCTCGTTTAATAGAGGCTCAGTGCTCGAAGAGTATCATGTTCTAGTGACATGTATCCCATTGTAACAACGATGTTATTTTAATTATAAAGGTTGTGTTTATGCTTTTGCCTAAAAGTATTATTATGCCTCCTGTGCGGTCGTTTATGTATATGTATATATATATAACCTGAAAGTTTGCAGTCGTCGGCTTCAGCCCCCACGCATATAATGCGGGGGTGTTTGCAAAAGCGCGTCTTCACACTTGATCCAACGTCTTGGTCCATTAAGGAGGTGGTAGTGCGGCGAACGAGGCGATTGGACTATATTGCTTTAACACTTTCACTTAACCATAGGAGTTTTACAGTGGGGTTACTATATAGCCCCTGGTATTTCCGCGCTCATCCGAATTCGGGGCGCGTACGTACATGACCGGGAAAACTGGCCCTTCATTTATGTGGAGGAATCCCGAAGATTCCACTAAGTCATCAAGTGGTTGACCAGTATCGCGCTTTATCATGACAGTCAGTTTTCGGCTTTCTCTACTGAGGTGCTCATCCGGATGAGCCAGGGCACAATCGCAGTAGTTCTCCCGGTGCCAGCTTAGCCGATAGAGCGGAACGTAAGGTAGCAAAACGCGGGAGCTAGGCAAACCCAACATTTGAGCAAAGACATGATTCGGAGCTGATGCATATAAGGCCAAACTCGCGACGCCGAACACTCGCTAAGGTATTCGGTCTTTACAACATGTACCGGGCTGAGTAACGCCCTTGATAATGAACCCCGAGTGTCCAGGTACGTGCAATATTGTGACGTGGCGAAATGCCAATAAAGTCAGCATCATTATTGGTTATACTGAGTATCCGTAGGATGTGAAGCAACAAAAGACAGTAAAAAAGTTTTACACAGGGTCTTAATCTAAAAAGAAACCTTTGAGCGGGTCCCTGCTGCACGTCTGCGCCTTTGTCTCCGTTGTGCCATATCCTGGAAGGGTGTAGCACGATTGTCATCTGTAAAAGAGAAGAACTTAGATGAAAGTTGTCGTGCGAAAACTTGGTTATTCTCAATAAATCATTAAAATTCAAGATAAGTAAAGTCGAGCCGAACTAGTCCTTTTTACACGCGGGAAGCCCCTAGTACTGCCTATGGGGGTATAATCATCAAACCAATCTCAGGTTTATCTAAGCTGTTTGTAACGCCCCAAGACCGACGCTTCAGAAGACTTCCTTATTTTCGTGATCGCCGTGTGCTCTTTCTGGTGTTTGCTCTTTTATTTTTGCATTGCATCATGTCATCATGCCTTCATGTCTTTAATCTTTGCATAAAAACTCAACTAAATAAATTGCATGGATCTCCGATCCATTTAAATCGAGGGAATTCACATGGTGATTTCTCTTTATAATATATCCTCCCAATATTATTAGGGAGCTATATTAAAAATATTCGATTAATTGGAGTTCACCTTAACACACGTGCAGAATTAATCCTATGCCTTTTCTGCTTTGAGTCGATCTCTCTAACCTTGCCAATATTTCTTTTCCCATTTATCGAGGCTCTTCCTAATTTCCCAACATTTTGGACTCCACAATACCTTGAACTCTTTCAAACCATTTGAATTAAATTCAAATGAGTTTGAATTTAAATCTTCAAATCAGGCCGCCTCTATTTTTCCTGGAACAAGCATATTTTTGTGAGTCCGGGAAAATTACCCGCATGTGCAAATTCTCTCCCTAACCCTACCTTTCTTTTTCTTCTCTCTAGTTCTTTTCTGCTAAAAGAAATTAGAAAGAGAAGAGAAGCCCAGCAGGCCCATTTGCCTCCCAAAGCCCAGCCGCTACTCTGTTAACCCTAGCCCGTCTAATCTCCTAGCGCCGCCAGGGAGACCCATCGCTCGATCCTCACCCTCTCCCTCTCGTCCTCCCACAGCGCCGCCACACACACGCACACACGCATCGCGCCAGCACTCCACCTCCTGCCGCCGGCAACCAGCGCGAAGTCCGTCGTCGGCCGCCCTCTATCTTCTTCCTTTGTCTTCGCCCGCGCCTCGTGCGCCTCCTCCCATCTCGAGCTCGTGCCCGACTGAGCTGCTCCCATGGCGATGCCGCCTGGCTCCGGCCACCCTTGAGCGTCGCCCCGCGCCGCAGCCGTCGTCATCTTCAAGCTCGTCGCGCCTCCGCCTCCGCGCCACTCGCCGGAGCCCCCGCAAGCCGTCCCCGTCGCCGAGTCCCTCGCCGCCCTTCTGCACCTCGTCCCCGACCCTGCCCGTCGGAGCCACGCCTCTCGGTGCCCGCAGCTGCGTCGCCGGTCTTCCTCCTCGATGCCGCCACGCCAAGCCCCTCTCCATCGACCTCCGCGACCAGCGCCTCCACTACCTCCCCGTCGCTGCGCCTGCCTCCTCTCGTCGCTGACGCCTTCCGTTCCTCGTCACCGCGCCAGTAGCCGCCGCTGCCGTGGCCTCTCCAGCCTCCAGAAGCTCTGCTTCCCTTGCTCCACGCTAAGACCGATGCCGGCCCCACTTCGTCTTGCTGCTGTTCCGCCATCGACCTCCTGTTGCTGCAGGACCCTTCCCATCATGCACTGTGGCCGTTCTGTTTCTTCTCTCTCAAGGTCGAAAGGACACCAGTTACACGAGGCACGAAGAACCGCGACGATCCCGGAGACTGGATAGGTCAAGTACCAGGTCAACGAGGACCGCCAAGTTCATCTACAGAACGTGCACATCTACACCGCCAAGATCGGAACGACAAGTACCTCGACGTTGCGTGTACCACTACCGTCGCCCCAAAGACCTCGGACCCGTCAAGTACCTCTCCGAAACGAACGTGTGCCACTACTTCCACTACCGTCGCCGAAGACCCGTGTAACAGAACCGTCAAGTTCGACTACCTCCGCGTGTACCGCTACTTCCACTGCCGTCGTGGGAACGACTACTTCCATGATGACCCCGTGAACAACTACTTCCACTTCGAACGCGATTCGCCCTGAATGCACGCTTCGAAGGTATAACCCCGAGACGACGTCCGTGGACCGAATGCATGTGTGTTGTATGAGATGCTCGTGGTTGCACCGTTTCCGAGTTGTCATTCCATGTTCCTCCTCGTTGTCATGCCATCGTCCTGTGGGAACCCGGTAACCGGAATCCCCCCACCATCTTTTGCATGTTCCGTTCATCCACAGTTCCTTTTGCACCGACATCTCGACGAGTTGTCGGATCACTGTTATGTTGCCGTGGCATCATTTTCGGATTCCTTGCCGTGGCACCCCTTTCTTCCTCCACGGTAACAAATGCCTCGTATCATTTTATACCAACACTTTCATAAAATTGCATATACCTTGCATATGTCATCCGCATCATGATAACAACATTTAAATGTTTAAAATTGTGTTTGCTTTCAAATTGTTATTTGACATGAGGATTTATCGGAAATGTCGTTTGTTATTTCCGGCCTCATTTAAACGTGCCTAGATAGGTTTTTAATTATGCTTCACCCCTTGCCATGGTTAACAACATTTAATATTGTTGGTTCTTAAACAAGAGCGAACTAAATAATCGTATGTGGTGTTTCGTCAATATGCAAATCGTTGCATATTGAGCTCCACTTAATTCGTAGTATTGTTTGTTGCACTTTGCCATGCCATGCATCAGTAAACCGAACATGCATCATACTTGTTTTTGCATCATGCCATGTGTATGTGGTGGTTGTTTACTATGTTGTTTGTTTCTTTTCGGGTTGCTTCTCTCGTTAGCTTCGGTTTCTTTCCGGAGTTGTGAGGATTCATTCGACTCCGTCCGTTTGTCTTCTTCATGGACTCGTTCTTCTTCCTTGCGGGATCTCAGGCAAGATGACCATACCCTCGAAATCACTTCTATCTTTGCTTGCTAGTTGTTCGCTCTATTGCTATGCCGCGTTACCTATTCACTTGCTCTTCAAGCCTCCCAAATTGCCATGAACCTCTAACCTTTGTCACCTTCCTAGCAAACCGTTATTTGGCTATGTTACCGCTTTTGCTCAGCCCCTCTTATAGCGTTGTTAGTTGCAGGTGAAGTTGAAGATTGCTCCATGTTGGATTATGTTTATGTTGGGATATCACAATATCTCTTATTTAATCAATGCATCTATATACTTGGTAAAGGGTGGAAGGCTCGGCCTTATGCCTGGTGTTTTGTTCCACTCTTCCCGCCCTAGTTTCCGTCATACCGGTGTTATGTTCCTTGATTTTGCGTTCCTTACGCGGTTGGGTGATTTATGGGACCCCCTTGACAGTTCGCTTTGAATAAAACTCCTCCAGCAAGGCCCAACCTTGGTTTTACCATTTGCCTACCTAAGCCTTTTTCCCTTGGGTTCTGCAGACTCAAGGGTCATCTTTATTTAAACCCCCGGGCCAGTGTTCCCCTGAGTGCTGGTCCAAACTAGAGCCCTTTGCAGCGCCACCTCGGGGAAACTTGAGGTCTGGTTTTAGTTGTACGGACTGCTCATCCAGTGTGCCCTGAGAACGAGATATGTACAGCTCCTATCGGGATTTGTCGGCACATTCGGGCGGCTTTGCTGGTCTTGTTTTTACCATTGTTGAAATGTCTTGTAACCGGGATTCCGAGACTGATCGGGTCTTTCCGGGAGAAGGAATATCCTTCGTTGACCGTGAGAGCTTATAATGGGCTAAGTTGGGACACCCCTGCAGGGTATTATCTTTCGAAAGCCGTGCCCGCGGTTATGTGGCAGATGGGAATTTGTTAATGTCCGGTTGTAGAGAACTTGACACTTGACCTTAATTAAAACGCATCCACCGCATGTGTAGCCGTGATGGTCTCTTCTCGGCGGAGTCCGGGAAGTGAACACGGTTCTTGTGTTATGTTTGACGTAAGTAGGAGTTCAGGATCACTTCTTGATCATTGCTAGTTCACGACCGTTTCTGTTGCTTCTCTTCTCTCTCTCTGTTGCGTATGTTAGCCACCATATATGCTTAGTGCTTGCTGCAGCTCCACCTCACTACCCCATCCTTTCCTATAAGCTTAAATAGTCTTGATCTCGCGGGTGTGAGATTGCTGAGTCCTCGTGACTCACAGATACTTCCAAACAGTTGCAGGTGCCGATGATACCAGTGCAGGTGACGCAACTGAGCTCAAGTGGGAGCTCAATGAAGATCTTGTTCGTTGTGTTGTGCTTTTCTTGTTGCTCAGTAGTGGTGCCCAGTTGGGACGATCAGGGATCTAGCAGTTGGGTTGTCTTCTTTTATTTTGGTTCCGTAGTCGGACCTATGTGTGTACTCTGATTGATGTATGATTTATTTATGTATTGTGTGAAGTGGCGATTGTAAGCCAACTCTTTATCCCATTCTTGTTCATTACATGGGATTGTGTGAAGATGACCCTTCTTGCGACAAAACCACAATGCGGTTATGCCTCTAAGTCGTGCCTCGGTGTTACACTGTTATAGCTAGTAATGCGTCGGACTCGTCTAGCCGTGTCCGCGCTCTTCATGACCGATCATTTATTCTGGTCGGAGAGGCCGTTTAGTGTTCGGCTGTTAAAGCCGTCACACGTTCTTCCGCGCGTAAGGAATGCTCAATATTTCCACTAACTGTGATGATGCCATGTGGACCGGGCATCTTAAGCTTAAGAGAAGCGTAATGTGGTACTGCATTAAAACGAGCGAAAGCTGTTCTTCCGAGTAGTGCTTGATAGCCGCTTCGGAATGGAGCGATGTCGAAGGTTAACTTTTTCACTTCGGAAGTTGTCGGGAGAGCCGAATACAACCTCTAGTACTAGAGAGCCCGTACAGCGGGCCTTTGGGCCTGGTATTATCCCTTTAAAGGTAGTATTACTTTGGCAGATTCTTGTCGGGTCTATCCCCATTTTGCGGACTGTGTCCTGATATATCAGATTAAGACTACTGCCGCCGTCCATGAGGGCTTGTGTGAGATGGTATTCGTTGATAATTGGGTCTAGCACCAAGGCAGCCAATCCTCCGTGTCGGATACTTGTCAGGTGATCCCTATGATCAAAGGTGATTGGGCGGGCCGACTAAGGGTTGAACTTAGGGGTGACGGGCTCTACGACGCATCTGTCTTGGAGTGCATGTTTGCTCTTTCTTTCTATTACGTGAATCATGTTCACTGTTTTGACCTCTGGTAGGAATTTCTTCTGTCCCCCAGTGCCTTGCTAACGAGGCTCATCCTCATCTTCACTTGGTGTCTCCCTCCCCTTGTGTTCAGCGTTTAGCTCGCCGGCCTGCTTGAAGACCAAGCATTCTCTGTGGGTGTGATTTGCAGGTTTATCGGAGGTGCCGTGAATCTGACATAATTTGTCTAGAATCTTGTTCAGGCTGGTGTCACGACCGGTTTTCCAATAAAAATATTTATTGAGAGACCGATCCCTTTTACGGACCAGTGAAGAAGAATTCCTTCTCACCGGTAGACAATATCTTGATCACAGAAGAAAAAACAGGAGTACTCGATATAATACAAGGTTGAGCGGAGACTGCTCAACAATTTATTACAAGCACGCCAAGAATACATAAAGGCGGATAGGGTGGCATAACTACTAACTTACGATAAAAGCGGGGTGGGAATATCACAGCGAAGTGGGTGACATGACTCCTAAATATAACAACTCTTCGAGCATCGGAGTGAGGCTCGAGGATACTTATTGTGGGTGGCGGAAGCGTATAAGATACAAGAGACCAATATCCAGGATCGCACGGGACTGACTGGGACTCCTCTAGGCATCAGACTCGCTATCAAACTCTTCATCCATGAGATCGCCTTCGTCAAAATCTGGCCAAATCAACAAGCCAGGTGAGTACTATGAAAGTACTCGCAAGACAGTTCGGACATAGGATATAACAAATGCAAACATGATGCATATGAACAGATTAACAAGCGGACTCAGACAATGAGATAATGATGTATGGGAAATAAAAGAGAAGACGGGCGGTAGTCCTCCCGAAATCCCAAAAGCAATACTGAGGGCCAATCGAGTGTCTGAAAGACTCCTCTGAAGGGAAAAAATGAAATAACAATGCCGCAGTCGGGCGTCAAGGCGACACCTCATAAAGGGCTTATAATAGAATATAAAAGACAGTGCGTGCCACAGCCGGACGTCTGAGCGACATCACGTAAAGGGCTTATATCAAAAGTAAATAACAAGAGTGCCACAGTCGGACGTCTGAGCGACATCACGTAAAGGGCTTATATCTCACAAATTAATGTTTCAGTAGCTCATGAATAAAAAAATCATTGCAAGGGAATATTCAGGTATGAGATAAAATAAAGGTTAGTCCATCCACAGGAATAACGATGCAACCGGGTTTACCATTCAAGCTTGTCCACCGGGGATTTACCACGAAGATTGACATAGATATGGATATACTGGCCATGGTCCTTGACCATAGACACGATGACTCGGAAGGATTTGACTTTGCAGAGTTTGTACTTTAACCACAGCCAACGGATTTCAGTAGTCACAGGGACTAGTTCCGTTTACGGTGTTTTGGAAGAAACTCATCTAACCAGTACACACCCACTCAACATTCCGATGCCAGAGTTTTAGTCCAGGGACTAATCTATGATGAAACAGAAAAGATCCAGGGACTTAACTAAGAAAACAGAAAACGGTTCAGGGTAAAAAGCGCCAGCCCAAAGAGAAAACTTATTTGCCCGAAGGCGCCAACAGAAAACGGTTCGAGGGGGAGAGAGAAGAGAGGCTGACGGGGGGGTCCACATGTCAGGTTTAAAAAGTTCGCCGGCGCCCGAAGGCTGCGGTGGTCGCCGGCGTCGAACCACGGCGAGGCAGGGAGATCGGAGCGTACCAAGAGGTTCAGCGTGTTCTTCCGCGTCGGTGGGTGGTGGACTTGGTCGTCGGAGAGCACCACATCGACGGCGACACTTTCTCCGGCGGACGGTGGTTCGGGCGATGGTGGAGACTCGGGTGGGTGCTGCAAACTTCAAATTGAAGCGCGGGTCAGCAGAGTGGATGCATATGGAAGCTACTGGCAAGAGCGGAGGGGTAGGGGTGCAAGCACAGGAGCGAATCGAGCTGGGTCCCGTGGCGGGTCGAGGCGGCCGGAGTTGGGGAAGAAGGCTCCCTCGGGGCTCTTCCAGTGGCTTGGCGTGGTCTTGGTGGAGTGCAGAGGTGGTGTGGGTTCGAGTTCGAGCTCGGGGCCTCTATTTATAGGCGATCCGAGGGGGTGGCCGTGAACGGGGTAGCTCCGGCGAGCGATTACGGCGAGGCAGGGGTTGAGCAGGGAGTTTAAGTGGCCCGACACCATCAGGGAGGTTCACTGGTGCCGTTCCCCCGCTAAACCTCGGTTGGGCTTGGCGTAATGCGTCGATCCTCGACGGGGCGGCCGTACGGGCATGGCGGCGGTAGAGAGCGCGCTCCGCGCCTAGCGGTTCACGACGAAGGGTGGCAGCGCGCACGGGGGAGTGGAAGGCCACGCGGCGGCCTCCGGTGGCTTGGGTGGCGCTGGGCGGCGCCGTCCACGCTACGCCTCTCTCTGGCAGCCGCAAAGCCGCTGCTGCCGTCGCTCACGGGGTGGCGCACCTCCTCCTGCTCGTCGCCGACGCCCGCAACCCTCCAGGCGACCGTGCGGCGCGGGGATAAGAGGGAGAGGACAGGAAGCAAGGTGCCACCGCGGCACTGGCGAGATCGACAACAAGTTCTGAAGAAAACGACAATGGTTACTGAAACTGTTGCTCTGAAAACTGAACTTGACAGGAACAGTGCTCTGAAGGTGTTCGACGAAATGATTTGGCATGAAGAAAAAAAATTCTGGAGCTGGGACTTGGTGAGGTGACCTCTCAATGCACCCAGAGGCTGCCTGATTTTTGTCAGATTTTTAGGAGAAGAATTCAAATGAATTTCATCAAATTTGGCAAATCTGGTCCAAACTTGCAGCAAGTATAATTTGAAAAATTTGAACTGGAGACCAGTGGATCTACATGGATCTTGGTTGAGGGCTCTAAGGACTAGCTAGGGAAATTGATTTGGAGGCAGAACTCAAAGTAGAAAGGGTAGCTCCTTTGTAAATCTCCAAGAGCTAAAGTAGGAGGCAGAAATTATTTTTGAGGAGAAATAAATGGAAACAAATATATGGAGAGGTTCAACTTGCTGGATTTGAAGCATATCATGATCCAAAGATGGGGAAAAGCTTTGGGAGAGGATTTCCACTTGGGTCATGGCAAGAAGGATATTTGAAAGGGGAAGAAGATCATTCCAAATGCCATAGGGCTATTTAAAAGATTTTCAAATACAATTTTTTTTCCAAATGAAAAACATTTGAGCCAACATGAGATGAAAAACCTCCAAGACCAACAATCAAGTCTTGGGTGAATCCAAACAAAAATATTTCTCACAAAAGAAAGTTTTTGAGAGGAAGAGTTTCTTTTAGAAGAAAATTTAAATACCCTCTTCAAATCAAATAAAAGATTTTGATAAAACCAAAAAAAAATTGGGTGTCACAGCTGGACGGTCCATCTCTGTTGCCTTTGAAAGGCTTCTTCCGCTGACCGGGTCGAGAGCCCCTGAATCCGGCGTTTACCGCCGTGTTAGCTCGGCTGTCTTCGTTATTTCGATGCTTGCTTTTACTGCATCGTGGTTTTCCATTACCATCCCTGAATTCAGATGTGCCTGGGTCGCTGGTTCTACTACGGGCCAGCCAGCTATCTTCGCCCGCGCAAAAGCGGGTCATGAGGCTTGTTAGGGCTGCCATTGTCCTTGGTTCTTCTTGGCTGAGGTGTCTGGCAAGCCATTCGTCGCGAACGCTATTTTTGAAAGCTGCTAAGGCTTCGGCATCCGGGCAGTCGACGATTTGGTTCTTCTTAGTGAGAAATCTGTTCCAAAGCTTTCGGGCTGACTCTCCGGGCTGTTTAATTATATGACTTAAATCGTCTGCGTTCGGAGGTCGGACATAAGTCCCTTGAAAATTGGTCCTAAAAGCATCCTCAAGCTCCTCCCAACTTCCAATTGAATTTTCGGGGAGGCTCTTCAGCCAGTGCCGAGCTGGTCCTTTCAGCTTGAGGGGCAGGTATTTAATGGCGTGGAGATCGTCTCCGCGAGCCATATGGATATGGAGGATGAAGTCCTCAATCCAGACCCCAGGGTCTGTCGTTCCGTCGTACGCCTCTATGTTCACGGGTTTGAATCCCTCGGGAAATTCGTGATCCAGTACCTCATCGGTGAAGCATAGGGGGTGTGCTGCACCCATGTATTTGGATGTATCATGGCGTTCGGACGGTTGTAGTATTCGGTTTTGATTTTGTGCCGGAGCACGCTTCCTAGATCCATAGATGGACATAGTCATATAGGATTTTTGGCGCAAGTCCTCACGTAAATCGTGTGTTGACTTATGTGCGGCCTCGTTAGCCGCCCTATCGCGGCCACGAGGTTGTCGATCCGGCTGATCGACCGTTTTATTCTTCGGATGTGTAGGCTCTACGGCCTCATCATCGAACTCAGGCAACAACTTGCGCTTTGGATAGCTCTTTGTATGGCAACTACCACCATATTTTTCTTCAGTGTCGAGCACTTTGTTCCATCTACTGTTGAGCGTATTCTGCGCGGCCTTAAGCCTTTGCTTCTACTTCTTCAGACTCCTCGCGGTGGCAATAAGCCTTCTACAGAGGTTCTCTTGTTCCAAGTGCCTTTCCGGGATGACGTGTCCGTCCCCGTCCGGACTGTTTTCCTCTCCCGAGAGGGGTTGATGAGCTTTATCCTCGGCGTCGACGTGTTCGGACAACTGCTCCATGCTATGTACGCCGTTCGCTGGTTCATCCTGCTCTATCGCTGGGTCAATGTTGTCGTCGTTTCCTTTGGAGTCGACCGGGGTGTTATTTTCCCTTGCGCTGTTATTGCTGTTTTTGCTGAGGTGGGATTTGGAGCGGCGCCTACGCCGTCACTTTGGTTGCTTCTCGAGGGAGCTATCCTTCGCTGCATCCTTCCGTTCCTCGTCATTGTTTTCTTTGGGTGTATCCACCATGTATGTATCGTGTGATGAGGTGGCTGTCCAGTGCCCTGTGGGCGGTAGTTCCTGTTCGTCTCCTGCATCGTCGTCCATACCGTCGATGTCTTCGGAGTCGAAGTCGAGCATGTCGTTAGATTGTCGACAGTGGCTACTAAGTGGGTGGTGGGTGGGGAGCGAATTTCTTCGTCGTCCGTATCCCATTCTAGCCGGACATAGTTCGGCCAAGGTTCTCCTGACGAGGAGAGAGACCTTAATGAATTTAGCACATCGCCAAAAGGCGAGTGCTGAAATATATCCGCAGAGGTAAACTCCATGATCGGTGCCCAATCGGATTCGATAGGCACGGACGCAGGCGGCTCGGAGCCCGTGGTCGGGGACGAATCCAATGGTTCGGCAACACGGCTCTCGTAGGAGGTGAAGTCAGTACTCGGCTCTATCGCCACTGAGAGTGCGGCCTCCGTGGCGGGGTCCATCCACCCGTCCTCAGATGGCGCAATTTGTTCCGGATTGAGGGCCGGAGTAGTTGCACCCGAACACTGTCTGACGGCAGAGTTAAGTTGTGCTCGTTGTGATTGTGCGGCGCACCCAACATGGGCTCGAATCCGTCGAAGATCAAGTCTCCATGGATGTCGGCAGTATAGTTCAAGTTTCCGAACCTGACCGGATGGCCAGGGGCGTAGCTCTCGATCTGCTCCAGATGGCCAAGTGAGTTGGCCCGCAGTACGAATCCGCCGAATACGAAGATCTGTCCGGGGAGGAAAATCTCACCCTGGATCGCATCGTTGCCGATGATCGAAGCAGCCATCAAGCCTTACGGTGACGGCACAGTGGAACTCTCAATGAAAGCACAATTCTCGGTGTCAAAACCGGCGGATCTCGGGTAGGGGGTCCCGAACTGTGCGTCTAAGGCGGATGGTAACAGGAGGTCGGGGACACGATGTTTACCCAGGTTCGGGCCCTCTCGATGGAGGTAATACCCTACTTCCTGCTTGATTGATCTTGATGATATGAGTATTACAAGAGTTGATCTACCACGAGATCGTAGAGGCTAAACCCTAGAAGCTAGCCTATGGTATGATTGTTGTTGTCCTACGGACTAAACCCTTCGGTTTATATAGACACCGGAGGGGGCTAGGGTTACACAGAGTCGGTTACAAGGGAGGAGATCTAGATATCCGTATTGCCAAGCTTGCCTTCCACGCCAAGGAGAGTCCCATCCGGACACGGGATGAAGTCTTCAATCTTGTATCTTCATAGTCCAACAGTCCGGCTAAAGTATATAGTCCGGCTGTCCGAGGACCCCCTAATCCAGGACTCCCTCAGCGAGGAAGGCGTAACAGCATTCCTACCTCTCCCGCTGCCATGTCCACCTCTAGCAGGCTTCTTCGTTCTCCCCCGACCTCTCCCAGCTGCAGAAGAAGCGCCCGCCGCAGTTGTCTGCATACTGTCTACGAGCGCTCTCCGGAGGGGCAGCGGTGGAATAATGGAACCACCCCTCCCAGTAGCACTCGCAGGAGGATGGGGGCGCTCTCAACCCTTGCCCACCATCCTGTCAACAACTGCAATGACAAAAAGTAAACGAAATTAGTACAACATAAAAATTTTGGATACCTGACATGAACATAATAATATGTATATAATTTAAGTGTATCATAATCATGACCATAATAAAAATACACCCAATCGGGGTGTGGTGTCGGGGGTCGGGGGTCGGTGTCGGGGTGTCGTGCCGAGGTGTCGGGGTGTCGATCGGGTGTCGGGGGTCGGGTCGGGGTCGGGGTCACTTTTTTCCTTTTCTTCTTCTGCTCTTCTTCTTCTTCTCCTCCTCTCCTCTTTCTTCTTCTTCTTCTTCTCCTCCTCTCCTCTTTCTTCTTCTTCTTCTTCTTCTTCTTCTTCTTCTTCTTCTTCTTCTTCTTCTTCTTCTTCTTCTTCTTCTTCTTCTTCTTCTTCTTCTTCTTCTTCTTCTTCTTCTTCTTCTTCTTCTTCTTCTTCTTCTTCTTCTTCTTCTTTCTCCTCCTCCTCCTCCTCCTCCTCCTCCTCTTCTTGTTCTTCTTCTTCTTCTTCTTCTTCTTATTCTTCTTCTTCTTCTTCTTCTTCTTCTTCTTCTTCCTCCCCCTTTCTACTTATTCTACTTTTCTTCTTCTTTTTTCATTAAACCTAAAACTAAACCTAAACAAAAAAACTAAACTAAATAACCTAAACTAATTAAACCTAAACTATTTAAACTAAATAACCTAAACTATTTAAACTAAATAACCTAAACTAATTAAACTAAATAACATAAACTAACTAAACAGAAAAAACTTAAACTAAATAACCTAAACTAAACAGAAAAGGAAAACAGAAAAGAAAACAGGGGCAGGGGCTCACTATGGGGGGCGGCAACGGGTCATGGAGGGGGCGACGACGGGGCGGCAGCGAGGCAGGGTGGCGACGGGGCGGGAAGGGCCGACAACGGGCGGCGCTCCTCGAGGGGCGGCGGCGGCCAGGTGGAGGGGAGGCCGCGACGGGTGGGGGCGGCAGCGGCCTGGTGGAGGGGGAGGCCACGGCGGGACGGGGCGGGGACGGCCACGCAGGGGAGGGGCCGGGCGGCGGGACGGCCGCGGTGCGGCTGGCCGGCGTGGAAGGGGCGGCGGGGCGCGGTGGACGTTGGGGCGCCGCAGGAGAGAGGTGTGGGGCGACGGGGCGAGGGGGCGGCGGTGGGTGGTGGGGCGACGGGGCAAGGGGGGCGGCGGGTGGTCGGGACGACGGCGGGTGGCTGGTGGCGGCGACGGTTCGCGGTGGTCTCATCGGGGAGAGAGGACAGAAAGAGAGAGAGAGGGAGGGGCGGGATGGGGAGCTGTTAGTTAGGTTATCTCTTTGCCGTCCGCCCCCTTTTGCCATCCGCTTTTTTGCTCTTTGTCGTCCGCTCGTTAGGTTTTTTTCTGAACAGCTCGTTAGTGGGGCCCACCTTGCTCTTTGCCTCCGCCCTCTGACGGCAAAGGTTCTATGCCGTCCGCTAGCAGACGGCAAAGAACTGGCTGATGGTAAAGACTTTCTTTGCCATCATCCAGTTCTTTGCCGTTTGTTTTTTGCAAGCTGATGGCAAAGACCTTCTTTGCCGTCCGCCAGCAGACGGCAAAGAATTGGCAGACGGCAAATAAGCAAATTCAAGTAGTGCAAACGGAATGAAACCTTCGCAAGGATGCACGCCAGGTCTAACTTCACACACCCTTTCTTCGTTGAAGTTATACTAACAGCAGCATGGAATATTTGGATTAGGCGAAATGGCAGAATTTTTAGAGCTGAGAGAGCTACTTTCAGTGCTTGGAAGTGTAATTTCATCCATGATATTTCTTTGCTTGCTCACAGGGTGAAGGACTGTAACAAGCCAAAGATTTTGGCTTGGATTGCTTCTTTGTTGTAAAGCAAGTACAGTTAGTTAGCAACTAGGTAGACTCTTTCCCCTTTTGTTTTCCTTTTTTGTATAGTCTGTTTTACTTGTACAGTGGTTCTTTATATAATAAAGGGTTGTGGGGCTTTGCCTCACAGTAAATATTCAAAAAAAAACCTTCGCAAGGATCGTTTTTGGAACAAACGCAACCCAGGAGACTTGGAGTGGACGTCAAGGAAGGGACGAGGCGGCCATGAGGCATGGAGGCGTGCCGAGGGGGTAGGCGCACCCCCCACCCACGTGGGCCCCTCGTAGCTCCACTCACCTACTTCTTTCGCCTATATATACTCTTATACCCTGACAACATCCAGGGGAGCCACGAAACCTCGTAGCTCCACCGCAACCTTCTGTATCCGTGAGATCCCATCTTTGGGCCTTTTCCGGCGCTCCGCCGAAGGGGGAATCGATCACGGAGGGCTTCTACATGAACACCATAGCCTCTCCGATGATGTGTGAGTAGTTTACCACAAATCTTCGGGTTCATAGTTATTAGCTAGATTGCTTCTTCTCTCTCTTTGGATCTCAAAACAAAGTTCTCCTCGATCTTCTTGGAGATCTATTCGATATAATACTTTTTGCGGTGTGTTCGTCGAGATCCGATGAATTGTGGGTTTATGATCAAGATTATCTATGAACAATATTTGATTCTGATCTGAATTCTTATATGCATGATTTGATATCTTTGCAAGTCTCTTCGAATTATCAGTTTGGTTTGGCCTACTAAATTGATCTTTCATGCAATGGGAGAAGTGCTTAGCTTTGGGTTCAATCTTGCGGTGTCCTCTCCCAGTGACAGCAGGGGCAGCAAGGCACAGATTGTATTGTTTCCATCGAGGATAAAAAGATGGGGTTTATATCATATTGCTTGAGTTTATCCCTGTACATCATGTCATCTTACCTAATGCGTTACTCTGTTCTTATGAACTTAATACTCTAGATGCATGCTGGATAGCAGTCGATGTGTGGAGTAATAGTACTAAATACAGAATCGTTTCGGTCTACTTATCACCGACGTGATGCCTACCACTACAAAAAAATACACTTCCGTGATGATACGTGTTTGTCACAGAAGGTCACGTTTTCTGTCATGCATGTACATCCATGACAAATTTATGACAGAATCAAGATAGTCATACCCGTGCTGTCGTAGAAGTGTTCCATGACATTACCAAAATAATCATCACGGAAGTGTCCACTTCCATGACGATAAATCGCGCGTCATAGAAGCGCTCTCGTCAAGGGTGACCGATACGTGGCATCCACCGTAACGGGATGCCGTTAAGCTATCGGGTCTGGTTTTGGATCCGATAACCCGTTAACAGCTCGGACCAATGGGAATTTTCCACGTGCAAAATTCTCATTGGCTGGAATCATTGTAAGCTATGATACGTCGACACGTGGCACGGCCCAACAGAGGCCCATTCTGGTGAAAAGGCCGGCCCGTTTGACTTGGTCAAAAGGTAATGGGCTGGCCCACGGAAAGCCTATTAATGGCCTGTTCGTATATGGCCCATTTATGGCCCGCTTACTACCGGCCCGTTACGGCCTATCGGAATTAAACCCAGTAGCTTCATCTGGGCCGTCCAATATGATTCCAGCCCATTGTAACTTTCGGCCCATGTACGACCCATGATGTCTTTCGGCCCCTATGAGGCCCTTTGTAACTCTCGGCCCATTAACGACCCATGGTGAATCTGGCCCATAATGAACAGTGTATCGCTTAATAACCATTAACAGCCCATTATTCCATTGGGCCGTTTCCAGCCCATGTTATCTTTCGGCCTTCTCAGGGCCCATTTATTCTTGGGCTAATTTCCACCATTCGGTTACTTACGACCCGTCATTGGCCTTTTCTGCTTGTGAGCCAAATTCAGCCCGCGGTTACAATCGGCCCATTTGCGGCCCGTTAATCCGTTGGGTAGTTTTCATAACGTCATCAAATACGACCGATTAGCGATAGCCTGTTATTGTCGGCCCATGAACGGACGATTCCAAATCTAGCCCATTTACGGCCCATAATGCGGTCTGTTATTGGCCCATGTTTGGCCTATCGACAATACGGCACGTAGAAGGCCCATTGATGCTACGGCACATAGAAGGCCCATTGATGCTATGGCCCGTAGAAGGCCCATTGGTGCAATGGCCCGTACAAGGCCCATTCTTTCTACGGCCCTAAGAAGGCCCATTGTTTCTACGGCCCGTAGGAGGCCCATGGTAACTACAGTAAATATGTAGCCGATGGTTATTGTCGGGGGTATGAACCCCAGGCAGGCAACGGAACCGGATCCTTTTCAAAAACAACAGGGCCAGCATCGCCCCTCAATCCGGCTCGCCCTTGACCGGGCCGCTCGACACGGCCAGGCCCCGCGACCCAGCCAGACTCCTCAACCCGGCCCCAACGGCCGACTCAAGACTTCTCCAACAAGCCAGAGTCGGCCTTGGCGTGTTCTCCAACCCAGCCACGGGTCAGCTCCCGTCCCATTCCAGCCGTACGATGGGACGAGACTCCACCAACTAATGACTGAAGCCACAGTGCCCCGCCTGTGCCTTTGGTCAGACGGACGAGGCAACAGTTCCCCCCACCTTCCCGCTGACCGGGGCAGGCGTGGCAATACTGCAATCATCATCACCTCACGAAACACCACTGTAGGTGACTCGACTTGGTCACGACCCTGACGATCGATAAGACGGCGGACGACGCCCCCGTACCCGGCGGGCCCCGCATCCGGGGAACCCGGCGAGCCCTGTCACCCAGCGGGTCCCAGCACCGGGTTACCGGACACTGACGACCCGGCCCTACGGCCTTGTAACATTACCATTGTACCCCTGGGGGTGACCTATAAAACCCCCCAGGAGCCCTCATGCATACGGGCAGTTCACTCACTCGCACAGGCGATCATACACACCTAGCAAGCAACACACGAGGAGAGGGAGCAGCCTAAGCCTTGGCCCGACCTCCTTCTTCCTCCATACAGCTCCAGGAGCAACTCTGTACTATTACGTATAAACCACACTCGGTAGGACTAGGGGTGTTATCTCTCCGGAGAGCCCCGAACCTGGGTATGTCTTGCGTCCCGCGCTCGCTCATGCCGACCTCGCCTCTGGAGCCCACCAGTGCCCTCGACCCTCCTCCTACCTTCAGCCATCCCTTGGCATCTGCCGTGCGCCCACCACGACAATTGGCGCCCACCGTGGGGCAGCTCGAGGTCCTGGCCGGGAGCATGCTTCAGACGGGGATCTTCTCTGACTCCGACGAACCCGTCACACTTGTGGACGACGTCATCGACGTGCTCGCCGCCTCCTTCGCCACACTGCGCATCTCCGACGCGCCTACGGATGACGAGTACCCCCGCGAGGTACTTAACTTTTCCAACTCCCCGCTCTCCATCAACGACAGTTCTCCTGCCGGAGCGATGGTCCTATGCGTGGAGGTTTTCGTCACCGACACCGGCGCCTCTTCTTCGTCGAGTTCGGCGAGGAAGGCCGCCGACCAAGGCCGCAGCAGAGCGGGCCAGCCCATCCAACAGCGCCGAGGTCCGGACTCGCCTCGACGAGGATCGCCAGCGCCTGCTGGACCTCACCGAGACGCTCGCCGCCACGCAGCGCCGCCTCAACTCCGCCCAGCTGGAGCGCGACATGCGGGCCCGGGATGGCGTGATCGGGCGCGCCTTCGGCGCCCTCCCTCCCGTCTACGAGACTCCCGTGAAGAACATGCGCGCTGCCTAGGCGGCCGCGGTCGGCCTGGATCAGCTCATGGGCGAGGAGCTGCAGGATCGCCTCAAGAGGGTGAACGACCTCCTCGTCGCGGCCAATGCGCAGCAGGACCGCCTCAACCAGCTCGCCAAGCCGGCCGGATCCAGCACCGTCCGAGTCGCCGGACCCGGTGACAACCAGCATACGGCATCTTCACCACCCGGCGAGGTGCACTCCGGATGCACCCGGACCCGCCGCTACATCTCCCCGACGGCTGCTGGCGGCTTGGCGGACGAGCCGGCCTCGGAGGCCCGGCACCGCCTCGATCCCCTGCTCCAACCAGCCGACGTCCAGCTACAGGCGACCCGGCCCCCCGCGGTGTAGTGACGGACTGACTGGGCCCGCGCGCCATCGACGACACCGATGCTCGCCACTGCCTCGACTGACTCGCCTTCTCCCAGGAGCTAGAGGAGACCAGCCCCGTCGGACCGGCGTGCTTCGGGCCACGCATCCGGGGTGAGCCCTTCACATAAGGGTTCACACTCCCCCGCGACACACCCAAGTACAACGGCACCGTGAAGCCAGAGGACTGGCTCACCGACTACACCACCGCCTCGCCATACGCTACGTGCCCCTCATGCTCCAGGGGTCGGCCCGCACCTGGTTGAATAGCCTGCCGGCCGGCAGCATGAACGCGTGGGTCGACTTCGAGTAGGCCTTTGTGCGCAACTTCACCGGCACCTACAAGCGACCCGGCCACCCCAGTCAGCTCGCCATGTGCATGTAGGGGCCGGCCGAAACAGGCCGCGAATACCTCGCGCGCTCGACCGAGCTCCGGAACAGCTGCGAAGGCGTCCACGAAGTCCAAGCGATCCAGTACTCCGTCAACGGGTGCCAAGACGGCACCCTCCTCAAGCACAAGCTCTTGCGCTCCGAGCCGGCTACCATGGCTGCGCTCATGGTGATGGTGGACAAGTACGCCAACGCCGACTCCGCCATGAAGATCCAGGTGGCACTGGACAAAGCCGGCAAGGCCAAGCCGGTGCCGCCTCCGAAGCCGGCCGGCGAGGGAAGCCGACAGCAGCACAACCAGTAGAACAACAAGCGCAAGGCCGATCAGCCGGCTCACCGCTACAACAACCGGCTCGTGGCGGCCGCCGAGCAGGCACCAGCGGCCGAGCCGGCCGCCAAGCGCCGGAACACCAGCAAAATGGCATGTTATCCCGCCATGAGCTTCGAGGAGATGCTCGACGCTTCCTTCAAGCACCACAACGGCACAAGGCCGTCCACGCACACGCTCCGACAGTGCGCCATCACCAAGCACATCGCGAGGGGCGACATCCCGCCGCCTCCGGCTCTGGGAGCGGGAGATCTGCCTCCGCCCCCGTCGCCGCCTCCAGCCGGCGGCGCAATGCGCGACGACCCCTACCCGTCCCAGAACGCGACCTACGTCGTCTTCACCAGCCTCAGCGACGACAAGCGCAGCGAGCGCCTCCTATGGCGGGAGGTGAACACCGTCATCCCGGCCAAGACGGAGTACATGCATTGGTCGGGGCGCTCGGCCACCTGGACCCGGGAGGACTGAGGGAGTCCTGGACTAACGGGTCCTCGGACGTCCGGCCTGTTGTCCATGGGCCGGACTGATGTGCTGTGAAGACATGAAGGCCGAAGACTGTACCCGTGTCCGGATAGGACTCTCCTTGGCATGGAAGGCAAGCTTGGCGACCAGCTATGAAGATTCCATCTATGTAACCGACTCTATGTAACCATAGATCCCCCCGGTGTCTATATAAACCGGAGGGTGTAGTCCGGAAAGGATATACTCATTGCCATAGTCATACAGGTTTGACTTCTATGGTTTAGCCATTACGATCTCGTGGTAGATCAATTCTTGTAATACTCATATTCATCAAGATCAATAAAGCAGGAAGTAGGGTATTACCTCCACATAGAGGGCCCGAACCTGGGTAAACATGGTGTCCCCCGTCTCCTGCAACCATCAACCTTAGACGCACAGTTCGGGACCCCCTACCCGAGATCCGTCGGTTTTGACACCGACATTGGTGCTTTCATTGAGAGTTCCACTGTGCCATCGATGAAAGGTTCGATGGTCCCTTCAATCGTCGATAGTGACGCCGTCCAAGGAGAAACCTTCCTCCCCGGACAGATCTTCGTGTTCGGCGGCTTCGTACTGCGGGCCAACTTGCTTGGCCATCTAGAGCAGATCGATAGCTACGCCCCTGGCCATCAGGTCAGATTCGGCAGCTTGAACTACGTCACGGACGTTCGCGGAGACTTGATCTTTGATGGATTCGAGACCGCAGCGATCACTCCCCCTCGCTCCGATGAACATGACTTAAATCTGTCATCGGATCACATCCAGGAGATGGTTCCTGTTGCTGCAACGACCTTAGAACCGGAGCAGATCGTGCCATCCAAGGCCACAGAGTCCGCGGCGTTGGAGCCGCACACAGACTGGACACCCTGTAGTATTTGCGTCAACGGAACTCCGGACTCGTCTCCGTCTATAAGTTCCGGACCATGTACGCCTGCGGACACCGAGCTGGATCGGTTATCGATGTTCGAATTCAGCGCCGCAGACATCTTCCAACACTCACCTTTGGGTGATGTGCTAAACTCGTTAAAGGATTTTTCCTTGGAGAAGGACTCACAGCCGAACTATGTTCGGTTCGAGCTAGAGGCTGATGATGGGGAATTTTCTTCCCACCCGCCACCCACTTCATAGCCGCTGTCGATGACTTAACCGACGTGCTTGATTATGGCTCCGAAGACATCGACGGTATGGACGACGATGCCGACAAGGAGCAAGGCCAAGACCTGCCATTCACTGGACGTTGGACGGCCACCTCTTCGTACGATGTGTACATGGTTGACACACCTAAAAAAGCTAGCGACGATGGCAAAGAAGACCCAGTTGCGAATAAAACTTCTGAGACACAGTCCAAGCGTCGGCGCCCTAAACGCTGTTCTAAGCCGCGTCGCTCCAAAGATGGTAACACTGGAACCGGAGAAAATAGTACTCCGAACGACGCCGAAAACAATGAAGACCCTGTTGGAGCAGCATCCGAACAGGAGGGACAAGACAACGGGCAAGTTTACCCTGATAAACAGGCCATGCCCAATGACCCGGATGACGATAGTTACCGTCCAGTCTCCGAGGATGAGGAGAGCCTCGGCAGCGAGGATTTCATCGTGCCTGAGGCACCCCTCGAGCAGGAGCGCTCCAAGCGCCAGCTAATAGCTAATGCAAGAAGCCTAAAGAAAAAGCAGCAGCAGCTTCAAGCCGATTAAGACATACTAATTGATAGATGGACGGATGTCCTGGCAGCCGAAGAATACGGCCTCAAGCGCCCAGCCAAGAGTTACCCGAAGCGCAGACCGCTACCTCAGTTCGATGAGGAGGCACCAAAGCTCATACCTCCCTCGCGCAATTCGGAACGACCACCATGTGGTCGAGATAGTGCGGCGGACCGACCACCACGCGATCGGGATAAAACGGCAACTCAGGCCGAGCAACAGCCCACCCCACCGCCTCGTAAAAACAGAGACAAAATAGCTCGGGACCATACATACGACCTTTGGCAAGACGTGAACAGTAGAGCAGGACACACCAGATCAATCTACGGATCGCGAGGACGCTTCCCGACTCGGGATGATGGCTACCTATTCGGACATGACAAACCTAGTCACGCCCGGGCCGATAACCGCAGACGGACTTCATCAGAGGTGTGCCGCGACGCGGACCGATATAGAGGCGCCGCACACCCCCTCTGCTTCACAGACGAAGTACTGGATCACAAATTCCCCGAGGGGTTCAAGCCCGTCAATATCGAATCATACGACGGAACACCAGATCCGCAGTATGGATCAAGGATTTTATTCTACACATTCATATGGCCCGAGGAGACGACCTCCACGCCATAAAATACCTCCCACTAAAACTAAAAGGGCCAGCTAGACACTGGTTAAATAGCCTGCCTGAAAATTCCAACGGCAGTTGGGAGGACTTGGAAGAAGCTTTTCTTGACAACTTCCAAGGTACTTATGTCCGGCCACCAGACGCCGATGACTTAAGTCATATAGTTCAACAACCTGGAGAATCAGCCAGAACAATCTGGACTAGGTTCCTAACCAAAAAGAACCAGATCATTGACTATCCGGATGCCGAAGCCCTAGCGGCCTTCAAACACAGCATCCACGACGAATGGCTTGCCCGCCACCTTGGCCAAGAAAAGCCGAAATCCATGGCAGCCCTCATGGCGCTTATGACCCGCTTTTGCGCGGGTGAGGACAGCTGACTGGCTCATAGCAAAAACACAGCCAACGAGGCAGGCCCCTCTGAGGCCAAGAACAGCACCGGCAAGCTCCGGCGCAATAGACATAAACGCCGAAGCAATGGCGATAACACCGATGACACTACAGTTAATGCCGAATTCAGCGGCTCCAAGTCCGGCCGGCGGAAGAAGCCCTACAGAAGGAACAATGAGGGACCATCCAGCTTGGACCGCATACTCGACCGTCCGTGACAGATACATGGCACCCCAGACAAACAAGCCAATCATACCAACAGAGATTGTTGGGTTTTTAAACAGGCTGGCAAGTTAAATGCCAAGAACAAGGAAAAGGGATCACAAACCGAGGACGAGGACGAAGAGCCCCGGCAGCCGAACACTAGGGGGCAGAAGAAATTTCCCCCTCAAGTCAAAATGGTGAGCATGATATACGCTACACATATCCCCAAAAGGGAGCGCAAGCGAGCACTCACGGACGTCTACGCAGTAGAGCCAGTCGCCCCAAAATTCAATCCGTGGTCTTCATTCCCGATCACCTTAGATCGTCAAGATCATCCAACTAGTATCCGCCATGGCGGTTCGGCCGCACTGGTCCTTGACCCAATCATCGACGGATTTCACCTAACACGAGTCCTAATGGACGGTGGTAGCAGCCTCAACCTGCTCTATCAGGATATAGTGCGCAAAATGGGCATTAATCCCTCATGAATCAAGCCCATAAAGACTACCTTTAAAGGAGTCATACCAGGCGTAGAGGCCCGTTGTACGGGCTCAATCACGCTGGAAGTGGTCTTCGGTTCTCCGGACAACTTCCGAAGCGAAGAGTTAATCTTCGATATCGTCCCCTTCCGCAGCGGCTACCACGCACTGCTCGGACGAACTACGTTTGCTAGATTCAATGCAGTACCACACTATGCTTATCTCAAGCTCAAGATGCCCGGTCCACGCGGCGTCATAATAGTCAATGTAAATATTCAACGCTCCCTCCGAACAGAAGAGCACACAGCCGCCCTAGCAGCAGAAGTACAGAGCGGCCTTCTCAAGCAGAACCGTAATCCGGCTGCTGAGCCCCTGAACATCACTAAGAGAGTCCGGACCACACTGCAACAGGATGGTTCGGCTCGTCAAGAGCTCGATTAGCAATTCGGCCTCCGTCCCAGTCCTGATGAGGTAGCCGCACCCGCACCACGCGTACATACTTACGCACTCAAATTCCCATGGGCATCGACGGAGGCACAACTAGCTTATAGTTCGGCTACACCAATCCCGGACTCACTGGTACCTTTACTATTTCCTTTTTTTCTTTCTTCCCTTTTTCTTTCAGGTATCTTTTACACAGGCCTCCTTTGATGGCCTGATTACCGGTCCTGTCAAAGGACAAGTACACCAGATTGGCGCACAGCACAGGCATAGAGGGGAAGCCCTAGAGGACAATCCAACGACTACTTTACCTGTTTTTCAGTACCCAAAGGCAGCTCTCCTCTGGTTCTGGCATGTTAAATAGCCGGTTGCTTATTGCATTATTTGTATAAATGCGCTTGGACGCATTAACCGAACTATAATGGAAACAGTTTACGGCCCAAGTCACGGGGCCCCAGATACTACCTCTGCTCTTTTTCTGTTTCTTTGCTATTAATTACTTACATCCTCGCACCCGTGCACTTTGGTATGTTTCATATTCGCCAGGGGCTCCCTATCGCCCCATAATACGGCAACAAAGTCCGAACACTTCTTATAGATAAGTTCGGCACCCCGAATTTAGCATTATATGCATTGGCTCCGAATCATGTCTTTGGTCAATAGTTGGGTTGCCCGGCTCCTGTGCTTCCTACCCTACGTTCCGCTACATCGGCTAGGGTAGTAAAGGGACAACTACTGCGATTGTGCCCTGGTCTAAACCTGATGAGCACCACAGTAGAGAAAGCCGAAAACTGACTGTCATGATGCGGCGAGAGCCGGTAAGCTGTTCGGAGATCACAAATCGTTGGAGATTTTTTCCGCATTTCGCGAAGGATCGGTACTTCCCGGTGAGACGATCACAACACTCTGATTCATATACCAGGGGCTGCGCCTATGTTTTATTATAAAACTCCTATGGCTAAGTGAGGGCGTTTAAGCCGCATAGTCTGATTGCCTGGTTCGTTGCGCTAAACAACTCCTTCAAGGACCATATAATTGGATCCAGATTGTTTAGATTCCATCCCGAACACCTCCGCACTACCTACTGTTGGAAATATGCCCTAGAGGCAATAATAAATTGGTTATTATTATATTTCCTTGTTCATGATAATCGTTTATTATCCATGCTAGAATTGTATTGATAGGAAACTCAGATACATGTGTGGATACATAGACAACACCATGTCCCTAGTAAGCCTCTAGTTGACTAGCTCGTTGATCAATAGATGGTTACGGTTTCCTGACCATGGACATTGGATGTCGTTGATAACGGGATCACATCATTAGGAGAATGATGTGATGGACAAGACCCAATCCTAAGCCTGGCACAAGATCGTGTAGTTCGTTTGCTCAGAGCTTTTCTAATGTCAAGTATCATTTCCTTAGACCATGAGATCGTGCAACTCCCGGATACCGTAGGAATGCTTTGGGTGTACCAAACGTCACAACATAACTGGGTGGCTATAAAGGTCCACTACAGGTATCTCCAAAAGTGTATGTTGGGTTGGCACGAATCGAGACTGGGATTTGTCACTCCGTGTAAACGGAGAGGTATCTCTGGGCCCACTCGGTAGGACATCATCATAATGTGCACAGTGTGACCAAGGAGTTGATCACGGGATGATGTGAGTTATAGAACGAGTAAAGAGACTTGCCGGTAACGAGATTGAACAAGGTATAGGGATGCCGACGGTCGAATCTCGGGCAAGTAACATACGGATAGACAAAGGGAATTGTATACGGGATTGATTGGATCCCCGACATCATGGTTCATCCGATGAGATCATCGTGGAACATGTGGGAGCCAACATGGGTATCCAGATCCCGCTGTTGGTTATTGACCGGAGAACGTCTCGGTCATGTCTGCATGGTTCGATGACGCTAGGTTTATAGGGAAAGTATGCACGTGGTTACCGAATGTTGTTCGGAGTCCCGGATGAGATCCCGAACGTCACGAGGAGTTCCGGAATAGTCCGGAGGTAAAGATTTATATATGGGAAGTCCTGTTTTGGACACCGGAAAAGTTTCGGGTGATATCGGTAATGTACCGGGACCACCGGGAGGGTCCCGGGGGTCCACCAAGTGGGGCCACCAGCCCCAGAAGGCTGCATGGGCCAAGTGTGGGAGGGGACCAGCCCCAGGTGGGCTGGTGCGCCCCCCCCCCCACCAAGGCTCAAGGCGCAGGGAGAGTGGGAGGGGGCAAACCCTAGGTCCAGATGGGCCTTAAGGCCCACCCTAGTGGCGCCCCCCCCCCTCTCCTCCCCTTGGCCGCCCCCCTGGATGGGATCTAGGGCTGGCCGCCACCCCTTGGGGTGGAACCCTAGAGGGGGCGCAGCCCCCCCTCTCCCCCTATATATAGTGGAGGCAAAGGGGCAGCCCAATAAACGAAGTTCATCTTCCTCTTGGCGCAGCCCTATCCCTCTTCCTCCTCCTCTCCCGTGGTGCTTGGCGAAGCCCTGCGGGATTGCCACGGTCCTCCATCACCACCACGTCGTCGTGCTGCTGCTGGATGGAGTCTTCCCCAACCTCTCCCTCTCTCCTTGCTGGATCAAGGCGTGGGAGACGTCACCGGGGTGCACGTGTGTTGAACGCGGAGGCACCGTTCTTCGGTGCTCAGATCGGAATCAACCGCGATCTGAATCGCTACAAGTACGACTCCCTCATCCGCGTTCTTGCAACGCTTCCGCATCGCGATCTACAAGGGTATGTAGATGCACTCCCCTTCCCCTCGTTGCTAGATTACTCCATAGATTGATCTTGGTGATGCGTAGAAAATTTTGAATTTCTGCTACGTTCCCCAACACCTACGTGAGGGTAGAAGCGGACGACTGGCCAACCCTCGGACTCCATACAACACGACCGCATAGGGGAAACAATCAAAACATAACAAACATTGTATTACAAACCGGATTTGTTTTTATCATATAAGGCAAAGACAAAAAATGAATGTCTTCATTCGAAAATAATTTCCTGCCCGCATTGCGCTGCTGCAAGTCGAGATCCCTCCAGGACATCCGCAAAATATCGCTCGGGGGTGCGGTGCTCCTTGCCCTCCGGCGGCCCCTTGGCCACCTCGACGGGCGTCCATCTTCGCCCACCACATCTTGCAACGACCGAAGGCCATGCGGGCACCTTCGATACAGACTGATCGCTTGACAATGTCTAGCCGCAGACAAGCCCCCATCACCCGCTTTACGAGGCCAAAATAACTGCTAGGTATAGCTTCGGCTGGCCACAGCCGGATTATTAAATCCTTCAGGGCCAGCTCGGCCACCCTGTGTAGCTCCACCAACTGTTTCAGTTGATCGACAAAGGGCACCGGATGTTCAGGCACAGCATATTGCGACCAAAACAGCTTCTCCGTGGAATTCACTTCTCCGGCTCGGAAGAACTCTGCAGCATCGGACACGGTGCATGGCAGATCCGCAAAAGCCCCTGGGCAACTCCGAATCCGGGTTAGTAAAAGGTACTTCTTCTCCGCATACTTGCTTTGCATGTTAAAAGCCTTACCCGCTGCGATCTTCTTGGCCTCCTGGATCTCCTGGAGAGCACCCCGGGCCTCATTCTGTGCGGCCTCCGCGCTCTAGTGAGCCTTGGTAAGTTTGGTCTCTCGAGCCGACGCTTCACGCTCAAAAGCCTCACACTTCTTCACCGCGTCCTGGAGCTCCTGCTGGATCTCGTCGACCCGGGCCTTGAGCTTCTTACGGGCGGCTTGCTGCTGGACAGCCTTCCCCTCGGCTTCGGTCAAGGCATTTTTCAGGGCCTCGACCTCGGTCGCCGCCCCTACACATATTATGACACTCCGGTCAAATACTCACCACCTATTCTTTCTGAATACACAGCAAGTCGTTACTCACCTTGCTTCTCGTGGAGCCGAATCTTCACCTCGCCGAGCTCGTTCTCGGTCCGCTCCAGTCTGTGCTTTAGTTCAGAGACTTCGGCAGCATGTGAGGTCACGGCCAACAGTGATGCCTGCTTATTCATACATATTAACTTAGTCTCCTACAACAAAGGATTGATCCTCCGTCCGGTCTTCCTTTCCGAACACCGGACAGTGTCTCAGGGGCTACTGTCTGCATGTGGTTTTTCTCTTTCTACGTCGCTTACCTCAAAACCTGTCAACAGGTTGTTGCAGGCCTCGTTAAGTCCGCTTTTGGCGGACTGAACCTTCTCGATCACCGTCCCCATAAGGACACGGTTCTCGTCCACAATGGAGGCGCCTCATAGCGCTTCCATCAGGTTATCCGGCGCACCTGGTTGGACAGGGGCCATCGGTGGAATTGGCGCACCCCCCTCCTTCGAAGGAAGGCGCGCGCGGGATTCCAGGGCCGTACCGGTCCCCGGAATCGTATTTGGCTCAGGACCAGACTGAATACGTCCCTCCTCGCCAGTCTCCATGGGGATTTGCTCCCCCATATGTCCGGCAGCAGAGGTCTCGCCTTGCGGTGCCTCCTGGACGGCGTCCTGGGCCCCTCCCCGGCTCGGAGCGGTCCTCTGGGACAACACTTCGGTGTCGTCCTTGGCCTCAGGGGAATAAGCGGGCGCCAGCGACATACTGGCCATTTCCGCCGGATTCAACGAACCTCCAGATGGGGATCGCTGGATGCTGCCACGGGCCGGACTATGATAACCCACAAGTATAGGGGATCGCAACAGTTTTCGAGGGTAGAGTATTCAACCCAAATTTATTGATTTGACACAAGGGGAGCCAAAGAATATTCTCAAGTATTAGCAGTTGAGTTGTCAATTCAACTACACCTGGATAACTTAGTATCTGCAGCAAAGTATTTAGTAGCAAAGTAATATGGAAGTAACGGTAATGGTAGCAAAAGTAATATTTTTGTGTTTTGTAGTGATTGTAACAGTAGCAACGGAAAAGTAAATAAGAGAAGAACAATATATGAAAAGCTCGTAGGCATTGGATCGGTGATGGAGAATTATGTCGGATGCGGTTCATCATGTAACAGTCATAACATAGGGTGACACAGAACTAGCTCCAATTCATTCCGAATATAGTCATACGTGCTTATGGAAAAGAACTTGCATGACTCTTTTGTCCTACCCTCTCGTGGCAGCGGGGTCCTAGCGGAAACTAAGGGATATTAAGGCCTCCTTTTAATAGAGTACCGGACCAAAGCATTAACACATGGTGAATACATGAACTCCTCAAACTATGGTCATCACCGGGAGTGGTCCCGATTATTGTCACTTCGGGATTGCCGGATCATAACACATAGTAGGTGACTATAGACTTGCAAGATAGGATCAAGAACTCACATACATTCATGAAAACATAATAGGTTCAGATCTGAAATCAGGGCACTCGAGCCCTAGTGACAAGCATTAAGCATAGCAAAGTCATAGCAACATCAATCTCAGAACATAGTTGATACTAGGGATCAAACCCTAACAAAACTAACTCGATTACATGATTCTCATCTAACCCATCACCGTCCAGCAAACCTACGATGGAATTACTCATGCACGGCGGTGAGCATCATGAAATTGGTGATGAGGATGGTTGATGATGACGACGGTGAAGAATCCCCCTCTCCGGAGCCCCGAACGGACTTCAGATCAGCCCTCCCGAGAGGTTTTAGGGCTTGGCGGCAGCTCCGTATCGTAAAACGCGATGAATCCTTCTCTCTGGTTTTTTTTCTCCCCTAAAGTGAATATATGGAGTTGGAGTTGAGGTCGGTGGAGCGTCACGGGGCCCACGAGGCAGGGGGCGCGCCCAGGGGGGCAGGCGTGCCCCCACCCTCATGGACAGGGTGTGGGCGCCCTGACGTGGATTTTTCTTCCAGTATTTTTAATATTTTCCAAAAAGATGTTCCGTGGAGTTTAAGGTCATTCCGAGAACTTTTGTTTCTGCACATAAATAACACCATGGAAAGTCTGCTGAAAACAGCGTCAGTCCGGGTTAGTTCCATTCAAATCATGCAAGTTAGAGTCCAAAACAAGGGCAAAAGTGTTTGGAAAAGTAGACATGATGGAGACGTATCAACTCCCCCAAGCTTAAACCTTTGCTTGTTCTCAAGCAATTCAGTTCATAAACTGAAAGTGATAAAGAAAAACTTTTGCAAACTCTGTTTGCTCTTGTTGTTGTAAATATGTAAAGCCAGCATTCAAGTTTTCAGCAAAGATTATGACTAACCACATTCACAATAACTCTTAGGTCTCATGTTTACTCATATCAATGGCATAATCAACTAGCGAGCGATAATAATAAATCTCGGATGACAACACTTTCTCAAAACAATCATGATATGATATAATAAGATGGTATCTCGCCAGCCCTTTCTGAGACCGCAAAACATAAATGCAGAGCACCTTTAAAGTTCAAGGACTGACTAAACATTGTAATTCATGGTAAAAGAGATCCAATCATAGTCATACCCAATATAAATTAATAGTATTGGATGCAAATGACAGCTGCGCTCTCCAGCTAGTGCTCTTTAACAAGAGGGTGATGACTCAACATAAAAATAAATAGATAGGCCCTTCGTAGAGGGAAGCAGGGATTTCTAGAGGTGCCAGAGCTCGGTTTTGAAATAGAGATAAATAATATTTTGAGCGGTATACTTTCATTGTCAACATAACAACCAAGAGATGGCGATATCTTCCATGCTACACACATTATAGGCGGTTCCCAAACAGAATGGTAAAGTTTATACTCCCCCTCCACCAACAAGCATCAATCCATGGCTTGCTCGAAACAACGAGTGCCTCCAACTAGCAACAGCTCCGGGGGAGTTTTGTTTGCAATTATTTTGATTTAGTTTGCATAAAGCATGGGACTGGGCATCCCAGTGACCAGCCATATTCTCGTGAGTGAGGAGCGGAGTCCACTCCTCTTTAGAATAACCCGCCTAGCATGGAAGATACGGACAACCCTAGTTGATATATGAGCTATTCGAGCATACAAAACAGAATTTCATTTGAAGGTTTAGAGTTTGGCACATACAAATTTACTTGGAACGGCAGGTAGATACCACATATAGGAAGGTATTGGTGGACTCATATGGAATAACTTTGGGGTTTAATGGATTGGATGCACAAGCAATATTCCCGCTTAGTGCAAGTGAAGGCTAGCAAAAGACTGGGAAGCGACCTACTAGACAGCGACAACAGTCATGAACATGCATTAAAATTAATAAACATTGAGTACAAGCATGAGTAGGATATAATCCACCATGAACATAAATATCGTGAAGGCTATGTTGATTTGTTTCAACTACATGTGTGAACATGTGCCAAGTCGAGTCACTTAAATCATTCAAAGGAGGATACCACCCCACTATACCACATCACAACCATTTTAATAGCATGTTGGCACGCAAGGTAAACCATTATAACTCATAGCTAATCAAGCATGGCACGAGCAACTATGATCTCTAATTGTCATTGCAAACATGTTTATTCATAATAGGCTGAATCAAGAACGATGAACCAATCATATTTACAAAAACAAGAGAGGTCGAGTTCATACCAGCTTTTCTCATCTCAGTCAGTCCATCATATATCGTCATAATTGCCTTTCACTTGCACGACCGAACGATGTGAAAATAATCAGAGTGCACGTGCATTGGACTAAGCTGGAATCTGCGAGCATTCAATAAATAGGAGAAGACAAGGCAATATGGGCTCTTGGTTAAATCAACAATAATGCATATAAGAGCCACTTCAACAATTTAATTATGGTCTTATCCTATCGACCCCCAAAGAAAAGAAAAGAAATAAAACTATTTACACGGGAAAGCTCCCAACAAGAAAAAGAAGGACGGGAGATATTTTTGGGTTTTCTTTTTAATTATTACCACTACAGCAAGAAAAGTAAACTAACTAAAAACTACACTATTTTTTTTAAGGGTTTTCAAACACACAAGAAGAAAGCAAGAAAAATAAAATAAACTAGCATGGATATTACAGTGAAAGAGTATGAGCACCGACATCTAGCAATGAGTGTGTGAACATAAATGTAATGTCAGGTGGGAAATACGTACTCCCCCAAGCTTAGGCTTTTGGCCTAAGTTGGTTTATTTCCACGGATGGCCTGGTGGATATCCGTAGTTGTAGCTGGGGTCGTACTGAGATGAAGAGGACTCTGACTGCCACTGGTTGGAAATCATCTCCGGATCCCACTGGTAATTAGACTGTCGTGGAGGCTCAAATTGTGGTTCCAGCTCCGTGGCTGGTGTAGGGTTCCGGTAGGCGTGAATGGCCGCCAACGGAACGAGATACGGACCTGTAGATAAATTAAACAAGGAGGGAGTAGGCAAGGTAATAGTCTCAGGGTGATGTTTATCAAAGAATAATTTGTATTTAAGAGCCCCTTCCCTATTCTTAACAATAAAGTCATGCGCTACCATACTCTTATAATCTAAATAAGCATTGCGCAGCCATTTATCTTCTTTTTCATAGTGCCTAATAGGTATGTTATAATATGCAGCAAGGCGTGAAGCATAAATACCTCCAAAGATGGGGCCCTTTGTACGGTTCAAACTTAACCGTTTAGCAATCATACCGCCCATACTAATAGTGATATCGCAGAATAAACCATGGAACAAAATGATAATATTAGGAACACTGAGGTTTCTACAGTTTCTGCGACCAATTAAGCAACGACTAGCAAATATGGCAAAGTAGCGTAAAACAGGAAAATGTATGCTAGTGATTCTTGCATCAGAAACGTTCCTAGTTTCCCCCACAGTAATAGGGTCAATAAACCCGTCCACATCTTTACGATGTGGTTCCTCTAAACTACCCTCGAAAGGTATTTTGTAAACCTTGCAAAATTCATCTAGTGGCATCTTAACAACATCATATAAATGAAACTCTACTGAAGGAGGCGTTTCCTTAGGATAATAGTAGAAGTTTTGCACAAAAGTATTGGTGAGTAAGAGATACTGTTCGCATTGGTCGCGGAGGAAGTCGGTGAGGCCTCCGCGGTGCGGGGGCAGATTATATTTGGGCCTCTGTGCTTCTTCATTTTGCTTTTCCTTCAAGCTTCGGCTCGATGAGGCCCTCAAAAATCTCTTCATTATTTTTTGAAAAATTCTGAAATTTTTAGTAACTTCAAATAAAAGTGAACCAAGCTCAACAAAATTGATAGCAACTACTCCTACAAGTGTCTTGAGCCTATATCATGCATTAGAACTACTTGGAACCATATAAATTTGACATGCAAGCTCAAGAACATGGTCACCTAGGCAGCACAAATTTGCAATGAATAAAGCACTAGAACAAAAACTAATTGGACCAATGGAGGAGTCACATACCAAGGAACAATCCCCCCAAGCAGTTTTGTGAGAGGTGCTTTGAGCAAGGAGATCGAAAATCACAGCAAAATGAGCTAGAACTCGTGCTTGAGCTGGATGGTGATTTTTTTGGGAGGAAGAAGAACTATGTGGGTGCAGGAATAAATGGAGGGGAGCCATCGTGGGCCCACGAGGCAGGGGTCGCGCCTTGTAGGGGTGGGCATGCCCTGGACCCTCGTGGCCAGGTGCTTGCTCCCCGTGCTATGTTCTCAGTGCCAGATATTCTCAAATGTTCCAGAAAAAATCATATTCCATTTTCAGGGCATTTGGAGAACTTTTATTTTCGGGGTATTTTATATTGCACAGATAATTCAGAAAACAGACAGAAAAATACAATTTTTACTTTATTTCAACTAAATAGCAGAAAGTAGAAAGAGGGTATAGAAGGTTGTGCCTTCTAGTTTCATCCATCTCATGCTCATCAAAAGGAATCCATTAACAAGGTTGATCAAGTCTTGTTAACAAACTCATTCCGAATAACATGGAACCGGAGAAATTTTGAATGACACTATGTTACCTCAACGGGGATATGCATATCCCCAATAATAAGAATATCATATTTCTTCTTTTGACTGTAGGAAGAGGAAATTCAAAACCTCCAAAAATAATCGATGGAATTTTTCCAATAGAATTGATACTATGAACTTGAGGTTGTGTCCTTGGAAAGTGTACCGTATGCTCATTACCATTAACATGAAAAGTGGCATTGCCTTTGTTGCAATCAATAACAGCCCCTGCAGTATTCAAAAAAGGTCTTCCAAGAATAATAGACATACTATCGTCCTCGGGAATATCAAGAATAACAAAGTCCGTCAAAATAGTAACGTTTGCAACCACAACAGGCACATCCTCACAAATACCGACAGGTATAGCAGTTGATTTGTCAGCCATTTGCAAAGATATTTCAGTAGGTGTCAACTTATTGAAATCAAGTCTACGATATAAAGAGAGAGGCATAAAACTAACACCGGCTCCAAGATCACATAAAGCAGTTTTAACATGGTTTCTTTTAATGGAGCATGGTATAGTGCGTACTCCTGGATCTCCATGTTTCTTTGGTATTCCACCCTTAAAAGTATAATTAGCAAGCATGGTGGAAATTTCAGCTTCCGGTATCTTTCTTTTATTAGTAACAATATCTTTCATGTACTTAGCATAAGGATTCATTTTGAACATATCAGTTAATCACATACGCAAAAAGATAGGTCTAATCATTTCAGCAAAGCGCTCAAAATCCTCATCATCCTTTTTCTTGGATGGTTTTGGAGGAAAAGGCATGGGTTTCTGAACCCAAGGTTCTCTTTCTTTACCATGTTTCCTAGCAACAAAGTCTCTCTTATCATAACATTGATTCTTTGATTGTGGGTTATCAAGATCAACAGCGGGTTCTCAGGTTCAGCAATAGGTTCACTAGAAGCATGCAAAGTCCTATCATTTTTCTTTTTCTTCTTTTTAGAAGTACTAGGTGCGTCAATATTATTTCTCTGAGAATCTTGTTCAATTCTCTTAGGATGGCCTTCAGGATACAAAGGTTCCTGAGTCATTTTACCAGTTCTAGTAGCCACTCTAACAGCATAGTCATTATTCTTACTATTTAATTCATTGAGCAAATCATTTTGAGCTTTAAGTACTTGTTCTACTTGAGTGATAACCATAGAACCATGTTTACTAATGAGTTTAAGTTCACCTTTAACTCTAGACATATAATCACCCAAGTGTTCAAGCGTATCGGAATTGTATTTCAATTTTCTACCAAAATAAGCATTGAAGTTTTCTTGTTTGACAATAAAATTATCAAACTCTTCTAAGCATTATTCAGCAGACTTATAGTGAGGAATATCACCTTCATCAAATCTATAGAGAGAATTTACCATTACTACCTGTGTCGGGTTATCAAGACCATGAGTTACTTCAATAGGTGATGGATTAAGATCATATGTTTCTTCATCAGGCGGTAAATTAAGACCATGTATTTCTTCAATAGGAGGTAAATTCTCAACATCTTCAGCTTTTATACCTTTTTCTTTCATAGATTTCTTTGCCTCTTGCATATCTTCAGGACTGATAAATAGAACACCTCTTTTCTTCGGAGTTGGTTTAGGAATAGGCTCAGGAATTGGCTCAGGAGCTGGCTCAGGAAGTGTCCAATTATTTTCATTTGTCAACATATTATTCAATAGAATTTCATCTTCATCCGGTGTTCTTTCCCTGAAAACAGAACCAGCACAACTATCCAGGTAATCTCTGGAAGCATCGGTTAGTCCATTATAAAAGATATCAAGTATTTCATTTTTCTTAAGAGGATGATCAGGCAAAGCATTAAGTAACTGGAGAAGCCTCCCCCAAGCTTGTGGGAGACTCTCTTCTTCAATTTGCACAAAATTATATATATCCCTTAAAGCAGCTTGTTTCTTATGAGCAGGGAAATATTTAGCAGAGAAGTAATAAATCATATCCTGGGGACTACGCACAAAACCAGGATCAAGAGAATTAAACCATATCTTAGCATAACCCTTTAATGAGAACGGAAATATTTTAAGGATATAAAGGTAGCGAGATTTCTCATCATTAGTGAACAGGGTGGCTATATCATTTAATTTAGTAAGATGTGCCACAATAGTTTCTGATTCATAGACATGAAAAGGATCAGATTCAACCAAAGTAATTACATCAGGATCAACAGAGAATTCATAATCCTTATAAGTAACACAGATAGGGGAAGTAGCAAAAGCAGGGTCAGGTTTCATTCTAGCATTAAGAGATTGCTGCTTCCATTTAGCTAATAACCTCTTGAGCTCGTATCTATCTTTGCCAGCTAAAATAGCTATAGCAGCTTCTTTTTCCAAAACATAACCCTCAGGAACAACAGGTGATTCATATTTATTAGGGGGAGAGTCTTCATCATCACTTTCATCAATGTTATCAGTTTCAATAATTTCATTCTCTCTAACCCTAGCAAGTTGTTCATCAAGAAACTCACCAAGTGGCACAGTAGTATCAAGGATAGAAGTAGTTTCATCATAAGTATCATGCATAGCAGAAGTGGCATCATCAATAACATGCGACATATCAGAACGTATAACAGAAGCAGGTTTAGGTGTAGCAAGCTTACTCAAAACAGAAGGTGAATCAACTGCAGAGCTAGATGGTAGTTCCTTACCTCCCCTCGTAGTTGAGGGATAGATTTTGTTTTCTCATCTTTCAAGTTCTTCATAGTGACCAGCAGATACAAATCCCAAGTGACTCAAAGAATAGAGCTATGCTCCCCGGCAATGGCGCCAGAAAATAGTCTTGTTAACCCACAAGTATAGGGGATCGCAACAGTTTTCGAGGGTAGAGTATTCAACCCAAATTTATTGATTCGACACAAGGGGAGCCAAAGAATATTCTCAAGTATTAGCAGTTGAGTTGTCAATTCAACCACACTTGGATAACTTAGTATCTACAGCAAAGTATTTAGTAGCAAAGTAATATGGAAGTAACGGTAATGGTAGCAAGAGTAATATTTTTGGGTTTTGTAGTGATTGTAACAGTAGCAACGGAAAAGTAAATAAGCGAAGAACAATATATGAAAAGCTCGTAGGCATTGGATCGGTGATGGAGAATTATGCCGGATGCGGTTCATCATGTAACAGTCATAACATAGGGTGACACAGAACTAGCTCCAATTCATCAATGTAATGTAGGCATGCGTTCCGAATATAGTCATACGTGCTTATGGAAAAGAACTTGCATGACATCTTTTGTCCTACCCTCCCGTGGCAGTGGGGTCCTAGCGGAAACTAAGGGATATTAAGGGCTCCCTAATAGAGTACCGGACCAAAGCATTAACACATAGTGAATACATGAACTCCTCAAACTATGGTCATCACCGGGAGTGGTCCCGATTATTGTCACTTCGGGGTTGCCAGATCATAACACATAGTAGGTGACTATAGACTTGCAAGATAGGATCAAGAACTCACATATATTCATGAAAACATAATAGGTTCAGATCTGAAGTCATGGCACTCGGGCCCTAGTGACAAGCATTAATCATAGCAAAGTCATAGCAACCTCAATCTCAGAACATAGTGGATACTAGGGATCAAAACCTAACAAAACTAACTCGATTACATGATAGATCTCATCCAACCCATCACCGTCCAACAAGTCTGCGATGGAATTACTCACGCACGGCGGTGAGCATCATGAAATTGGTGATGGAGGATGGTTGATGATGACGACGGCGATGAATCCCCCTCTCCGGAGCCCCGAACGGACTCCAGATCAGCCCTCCCGGTAGGTTTTAGGGCTTGGCGGCGGCTCCGTATAGTAAAACGCGATGAATCCTTCTCTCTGATTTTTTTCTCCCCGAAAGTGAATATAGGGAGTTGGACTTGAGGTCGGTGGAGCATCACGGGGCCCACGAGGCAGGGGGCGCGCCCAGGGGGGCAGGCGTGCTCCTCACCCTCATGGACAGGGTGTGGGCCCCCTGACGTGGATTTTTCTTCCAGTATTTGTAATATTTTCCAAAAAGATGTTCCGTGGAGTTTCAGGTCATTCCGAGAACTTTTGTTTCTGCACATAAATAACACCATGGAAAGTCTGCTGAAAACAGCGTCAGTCCGGGTTAGTTCCATTCAAATCATGCAAGTTAGAGTCCAAAACAAGGGCAAAAGTGTTTGGAAAAGTAGATACGACGGAGACGTATCAGACTGCAATGGCACAATTAACCATGTCAAAACAATGAAGAGGAGAGGTCAGGCACACTTGTGTGCGTGAGTCATAGTACTTACGATGCGGCACGAGGCTTAGTGCGGAGGTGTCGCTCCGGGCTGCTATCAACGTCCCACGCGGTGTTGACTACAGGGGCGCCCTTCCCCTTCTGGGGCGTTCCCGCCTCCAGATTCGTGGAGGCCCCCCTCTTCTTCTTTCCCTCCTTAGGGGGAGGGTTTTCTCCTCCTCCTCCTCCTCCTCTTGCTCGTCGTCGTCCTCAGGTATGGAGGAATGGGCTTCTTCGTCTTTGGATGTCACGTCCGAAGCGCGACGGGGGCCACTTTTGGCCCCCTTGGCCTTCTTCTCCGGCGCCTTATATGGCGCCGACACCAGCATCTTCGACAGATGCGGGATGACCGATTCTTCAGGCAGCGGAGCCGGACACTGGATCCGCTTCGCCCTCTCCATCCAATCCTGAAAGAGCAATGATAAAAACTCAGACATCATCCTTGAAACAAACAAGTAGGGGATACGCCAAAAATAACATACCTCGCTGGCGAGGTGTTTAAAATCGTGCCCACGGTCTGAGTCTATGGCCGGTGGTTTCTCGTTGCCCTTAAAGAGCAGCTTCCAGGCGCCTTCGTGAGTGGTTTCAAAGAGCCTCTCCAAGGTTTGGTGCTTCTTCGGATTAAACTCCCACAGAGGGCGACTTCTGCGCTCGCACTGGAGGATCCGGCGAACCAGCATCACCTGGATTACATCGACAAGCTTGACGTTCTTGGCTATCATACTTTGAACGCGCGTTTGCATCGCTATCAGCTCATCGGGCGAACACCTATTCGGACTCTTCTCGACCCAGGAGGTGAGTCGCATGGGAGCACCGGAGCGGAATTCGGCATATGCGGCCCAGGTGGTGCCGCGAGGTTCTGTAATGTAGAACCATTGTTTCTGCCACTCCTTTACTGTCTCCACGAAAGTGCCTTTCGGCCAGGAGACGTTAGACAGCTTGCTCACCATGGCTCCCCCACACTCCGTGTGCTGGCCATCCACCACCTTCAGCTTCACGTCGAAGACTTTGAGCCATAGCCTGAAGTGGGGTTGGATGCCGAGATGTTGAGGAAGGAGTTCGGGGACAGATCATGGAAATCTATCCCGTAATAATACATCAGCCCACGGACGAAAGGGTGGAGTGGGAACCCTAGTCCGCAAAAGATTAGGGATGAATACCACCCTCTCGTTAGGCTCCGGCGTGGGGACGACTTGTCCCTCGGCCGGCAGACGGTGGGTGATTTCCTTCGCCAAGTATCCGGCCGCCTGAAGCTCAGTAATGTCCTCCTCCTTGACGGAGGAGACCACCCACTTGCCCTGACCTCCGGATCCGGACATGGTTGGGTGCTAGCTCGAGAGGAAAGGAGATGAGAACTTGGGCGCTGGAGCTCGAGATTGGAAGGGCGGAGATAGAGAGAAGACGTGGGATAGGGAGAGGGAATCCTTATCCCCTTATAAAGGCAGTAAATATCGAATGCCTCCCCACTTACCTTAGAATTCGCCTATTCCCAAGGGTTGTAAAAACGGCGCGGTTGGATTACCCATGCCCGCATTTATGAGAATCCCACTATAAGGGGCATGATCTCTGCTTTGACAAGACATGCCAATGGCAACCGCGTCTCGGGACGTGGAGCGTCGGACACGAAACGATCCGGAGTTATGACCGGTCAGACGTGATGTCATGGTACCAAAATTTGTCAGCGGATTGGACTCGTGCAAAACTATATTCTCCCTGTGGTTGTGTATGGTGTGTGTGACAGGTCTGGATACTATCATCACATCCAAAGACTATCTTGGAGTTAGGATAGAAGGGAACACCCTTGCAATGCCGAAGACAATTTGCGCGCCAGACTCCTCGTCATTGAAGCCGGATTTAGGGGCTACTGAGGGAGTCCTGGACTAAGGGGTCCTCGGACGTCCGGCCTGTTATCCATGGGCCGGACTGATGGGCTGTGAAGACATGAAGGCCGAAGACTGTACCCGTGTCCGGATAGGACTCTCCTTGGCGTGGAAGGCAAGCTTGGCGACCAGCTATGAAGATTCCATCTATGTAACCGACTCTATGTAACCCTAGATCCCCCCGGTGTCTATATAAACCGGAGGGTGTAGTCCGGAAAGCATATACTCATTGCCATAGTCATACAGGTTAGACTTCTAGGGTTTAGCCATTACGATCTTGTGGTAGATCAATTCTTGTAATACTCATATTCATCAAGATCAATCAAGCAGGATGTAGGTTATTACCTCCATAGAGAGGGCCCGAACCTTGGTAAACATCGTGTCCCCCGTCTCCTGCAACCATCGACCTTAGACGCACAGTTCGGGACCTCCTACCCGAGATCCGCCGCTTTTGACACCGACAAGGACCACCAGGCCGTCATGCCGAACCCGGGTGGTTACGCCCTCGTCCTGGACCCCACCATCGTCGCACCCAGGCGCACGTGCAAATTCTCCCGGGTTCTCGTTGACGGCGGCAGCAGCATCAACATCCTCTACCGCGACACCATGACCAAGCTCGGCCTCGAGGCCAAGGACCTGGAGCCGACCCGGACGATCTTCCACGGCATCGTTCCCGGCCTCTCCTACTCTCCAATCGGCCGGATCCGCCTCGATGTCATGTTCGGCGACAGCAGCCACTTCCGACGCGAGCCGATCTGGTTCGAGGTGGTGGACCTGTCCAGCACGTACCACGCCCTGCTAGGACGGCCCACGCTTGCCAAGTTCATGGCGGTCCCCCACTACGCCTACCTGAAGATGAACCTGCCGGGTCCGAAGGGCCTCATCACCGTCATCGGCAACTACCGCAAGTCCCTGGACTGCGCCCGAGACGGCGCCAAGCTGGCCGAGTCGCTGGTCGTAGCCGAGGAGCGGCACCAGCTCGACCGGATCATCGCCCTGGCCCAAGAAGCATCGGCCGCCAAGATCCTGGCCGAGGAGCAAGCAAACAAGGCCGGGTTCAAGCCCTCCAAGGAGACCAAGAAGGTGAAGCTGAACCCGGAAGACCCCAGCTGCAGCAAGTACGTTGTCGTAGGCACCCGCCTCGACAGCAAATAGGAAGGCGAGCTCGTCGACTTCCTCCGTGAGAATCGGGATATACTAGCATGGACCCCCAAGGACATGCCGGGTATCCCGAGGAAGTACGCCAAGCTCAAGCTTCATGTCTGCAAGGACGCCAAGCCTGTTCGTCAACCCCTGCGACGTTTCTCCGAAGAGAAGAGAAGGACCATCGGTGAAGAGGTCGCCAAGCTCTTGGCGGCCGGCTTCATCATGGAAGTGTTTCACCCCGAGTGGCTGGTCAACCCAGTCCTCGTCCTGAAGAAGAACAAGACCTGGCGCATGTGCATCGACTACACCAGCCTGAATAAGGCCTGCCCCAAAGACCCGTTCGCCCTCCCGCGTATCGACCAAGTCATCGACTCCACCGCCGAGTGCGAGCTCCTATCCTTCCTGGATGCTTACTTCGGCTATCATCAGATCAAGCTGGACCCGGCTGACGCCCAGAAGACGTCCTTCTTCATGCCCTTCGGGGCATATTGCTACATCACCATGTCGTTCGGCTTGAAGAACGCCGGCGCCACTTTCCAGCGCTGCATGCAGAAATGCTTGCTGCCGCAACTCGGCCGCAACATCCACGTCTACGTGGACGACATCGTGGTGAAGACCAAGCAGCATCTCATGCTCCGCGATGATTCAAAGGAAACCTTCGCCAACCTGTGTGAGTACAAGGTCAAGCTCAACCCGGAGAAATGCGTTTTCGGCGTCCCGGCCGGAAAGCTACTCGGCTTCCTCGTCTCGGAGCGCGGCATTGAGGCAAACCCGGAGAAGATCAAGGCCATCGAGCGCATGCGCAAGCCGGCTTGGCTGCGCGATGTCCAAAAGTTCACCGGCTGCTTGGGCTCAGCCAGCCGGTTTCTCAGTCGGCTGGGCGAGAGGGCCTTGCCCCTGTATCAGCTGATGAAGAAGACGACACCGTTCGAGTGGAACGACCAAGCGGACGAAGCTTTCCGGGATCTCAAGCGTATGCTCTCCACCACACCAGTCCTGGCCGCACCGGCCGAGAAGGAGCCGCTGTTGCTTTATATCGCCGCAACCTCGCGGACGGTCAGCATGGTGATGGTGGTCGAGCGACCAGAGAAGGACAAGGTCCAAGCCGTCCAGCGTCCTGTCTACTACCTGAGAGAGGTGCTCTCCGCCTCGAAGCAGATTACCCGCACTACCAGAAAATGTGTTACGGCGTGTACTTCACCGCCAAGAAGCTAAAGCAGTACTTCCAAGAGCATGTCATCACCGTGGTTGGCACGACCCCCTCGGAGAGATCATCGGATGCCGGGATGCCTCTGGCCGGGTCGCCAAGTGGGCACTCGAGCTGGCCGGCCACACCATCCTCTACGAGTCCCGCACTATGATCAAGTCTCAGGCCTTGGCCGACTTCCTCGTCGACTGGACCGAGACCCAGTACCTGTCGCCGCCGCCGGACTTGATGCACTGGCGCATGCACTTCGATGGCTCGAAGATGCGACTCGGCCTGGGGGCCGGCATCGTGCTGTCCTCTCCCAAGGGCGACCGGCTAAAATACGCGCTGCAGATCCACTTCGCCGCCTCCAACAATGTCGCTGAGTACGAAGCCCTTGTGCACGGCCTCCGGCTTGCCAAGGAACTCGGCATCCGGCGCATCCTATGCTACGGCGACTCGGACCTGGTGGTGCAGCAGAGCTCCGGCGAGTGGGACGCCCACGACTCCAACATGGCGAGCTACCGCTTCCTCGTCCAGAAGCTATCCTGACTCTTCGCGGGCTGCGAGTTCCTCCACGTCCCGCGTGCAGAGAACGAAGCAGCCCACACGCTCGCCAAAATCGCCTCGTCCCGGCAGTCCGTCCCGTCCGGCGTCTCCCTCGAGCATCTGCACAAGACGTCCATCAAGCCGTCCCCGGACTCCGAGTCCATCCACGTCCCAGACGACACGGACGCGCCTCAACCCGGCCCGGGGACTGCTCCAACCGACCCGGCCACGCCTCAACCCATCCCGGGGACTGCTCCAACCAGCCCGACCACACCCCAACCCGGCACTGGGGCCGCTGAACCCGGCTCGGGGGCTGCCACCCCGGAGCCCGTCGTGATGGTCGTGCTCGTCGGGGTCGCGGCACCATCCTGGGCCCTGCCCATCTCGGAATTCCTGGAAAACGGGGTCCTTCCCATGGACAAGATCGAAGCCCGGGAAGTACAGCGCCGAGCGTCCGCCTACAGCATCATCAACAATGACCGGCGTATTCCAACACTGCGTCGAGCAGGACAAGGGCATTAAGATCCTCCTCGACATACACCAGGGCGAGTGCGGGCACCACGCCGCCTCGCGGTCCCTGGTAGCCAAGGCTTTCCGCCATGGTTTCTACTGGCCCACGACCCTCAAAGACGCAGAGTCGCTCGTCCTTAAGTGTGAAGGATGCCAACGCTTCAGTGATACGTCTCCAACGTATCTATAATTTTTGATTGCTCCATGCTATATTATCTACTGTTTTGGACATTATTGGGCTTTATTATTCACTTTTATATTATTTTTGGGACTAACCTATTAACCGGAGGCCCAGCCCAGAATTGTTGTTTTTTGCCTATTTCAGACTTTCGCAGAAAATGAATATCAAACGAAGTCCAAACGGAATGAAACCTTCGGGAACGTGATTTTTAGGAAAATTATGATCCAGGAGACTTGGACCCTACGTCAAGAAACAAAAGAGGAGGCCACGAGGTAGGGGGCGCGCCCACTCCCCCAGGGCACGCCCTCCCCCCTCGTGGGCCCCCTGTTGCTCCACCGATGTACTCCTTCCCCCTATATATTCCTACGTACCCCCAAACGATCAGATATGGAGCCAAAAACCTTCTGTACCCACGAGATCCCATCTTGGGGCCTGTTCCGGAGCTCCGCCGGAGGGGGCATCCATCACGGAGGGCTTCTACATCAACACCATAGCCTCCCCGATGAAGTGTGAGTAGTTTACCTCAGACCTTCGGGTCCATAGTTAGTAGCTAGATGGCTTCTTCTCTCTTTTTGGATCTCAATACATTGTTCTCCCCCTCTCTCGTGGAAATCTATTCGATGTAATCTTCTTTTGCGGTGTGTTTGTTGAGACCGATGAATTGTGGGTTTATGATCAAGATAATCTATGAACAATATTTGAATCTTCTCTGACTTCTTTTATGTATGATTGGTTATCTTTGCAAGTCTCTTCGAATTATCAGTTTGGTTTGGCCTACTAGATTGATCTTTCTTGCAATGGGAGAAGTGCTTAGCTTTGGGTTCAATCTTGCGGTGTCCTTTCCCAGTGACAGTAGGGGCAGCAAGGCACGTATTGTATTGTTGCCATCGAGGATAACAAGATGGGGTTTTTATCATATTGTATGATTTTATCCCTCTACATCATGTCATCTTGCTTAAGGCATTACTCTGTTTTCATGAACTTAATACTCTAGATGCATGCTGGATAGCGCTCGATGTGTGGAGTAATAGTAGTAGATGCAGGCAGGAGTCGATCTACTTGTCTCGGACGTGATGCCTATATACATGATCATACCTAGATACTCTCATAACTATGCTCAATTCTGTCAATTGCTCAACAGTAATTCGTTCACCCACCGTAAAATACTTATGCTCTTGAGAGAAGCCACTAGTGAAACCTATGGCCCCCGGGTCTATCTTCATCATATTAATCTTCCAACACTTTGTTATTTCCTTTGCTTTTTTACTTTTCTTTCATTTTACTTTGCATCTTTATCACAAAAATACCAAAAATATTATCCTATCATATCTATCAGATCTCACTCTCGTAAGTGACCATGAAGGGATTGACAACCCCTTATCGCGTTGGTTGCGAGGAGTTATTTGTTTTGTGTAGGTACGAGGGACTAGCGTGTAGCCTCCTACTGTATTGATACCTTGGTTCTCAAAAACTGAGGGAAATACTTACGCTACTTTGCTGCATCACCCTTTCCACTTCAAGGGAAAACCAATGTAGTGCTCAAGAGGTAGCATTCAGCAAGCGCAGTCACCAGCGGGCGTCGGCACTCCGGACCATCCCGATCGCTTGGCCCTTCGCGGTCTGGGGACTCGACATGGTGGGACATTTCAAGACCACTCGAGGCGGCATGACGCATCTGCTGGTGGCAGTGGACAAGTTCACCAAGTGGATCGAAGCAAGGCCAATCAAGAAGCTGGACGGCCCGACGGCCGTCCGATTTATCAAGGACATCGCGGTGCGCTACGGCATGCCAAATAGCATCATCACGGACAACGGCACCAACTTCGCCAAGGGCGCGCTCGCGCAATACTGCTCCGTGATAACCCACAAGTATAGGGGATCAATTGTAGCCTCTTTCGATAAGTAAGAGTGTCAAACCCAACGAGGAGCTAAAGGTAGAACAAATATTCCCTCAAGTTCTATCGACCACCGATACAACTCTACGCACGCTTGACGTTTGCCTTACCTAGAACGAGTATGAAACTGGAAGTACTTTGTAGGTGTTTTGAGATAGGTTTGCAAGATAATAAAGAGAGCGTAAATAAAAGGTAGGTTCTGTTTAGATAAAGACACAACTAAATTAGTTTTAGTAGAGAGCTTTTGTCACGAGAAAGTTATTTGTCCCTAGGCAATCGATAACTAGACCAGTAATCATTATTGCAATTTTATTTGAGGGAGAGGCATAAGCTAACATACTTTCTCTACTTGGATCATATGCACTTATGATTGGAACTCTAGCAAGCATCCGCAACTACTAAAGATCATTAAGGTAAAACCCAGTCATAGCATTAAAGCATCAAGTCCTCTTTATCCCATACGCAAACAACCTACTTACTCGGGTCTGTGCTTCTGTCACTCACGCCACCAACCATAAGCAAATCATGAACATATTGCAAACCCTACAGTGGGAATCCCTCATGCTTGCGCGACACGGAGAACAACATAGGACAGCACCAGTAATAAAACATGCAACTCAAACCAATCACGATCATCAATTAACCCATAGGACAAAACGGATCTACTCAAACATCATAGGATAGCCATACATCATTGGGAAATAATATATAGCGTTGAGCACCATGTTTAAGTAGAGATTACAGCGGGTAAGAGAGAGGTTACACCGCTGCATAGAGAGGGGGAAGAGTTGGTGATGATGGTGGTGAAGTTGTTGGTGAAGATTGCGGTGATGATGATGGCCACGGCAGCGTTCCGGCGCCACCGGAAGAGAAGGGGAGAGGGGGCCCCTTCGTCTTCTTCTTCCTTGACCTCCTCCCTAGATGGGAGAAGGGTTTCCCCTCTGGTCCTTGGCCTCCATGGCGTGGGAGGGGCGAGGGCCCCTCCGAGATTGGATCTGTCTCTCTGTCTCTCTCTGTTTCTGCGTTCTCTTCTGCTGCCCTTTCACCGTTTCTTTTATATCCGGAGATCCGTAAATCCGATTGGGTTGAATCTTTCGCCCAGATTTTTCTCATAAAATTAGCTTTCTTGCGGCAAAAGAAGAGCGTCAACCGCCGTACGGGGTGCCCACGAGGGTCCAGGGCGCCTTCCCCCCTGGGGCGTGCCCCCTGCCTCGTGGCCCTCTCGGGCACCGTCTCGCGTTGATTTTACTTCCCAAAAATCATAAATATTCCAGAATAATTCTCCGTCCGTTTCTATCCCGTTTGGACTCTGTTTGATATTGGGTTTCTGCGAAACATAAACATGCAACAAACAGGAACTGGCACTGGGCACTGGATCAATATGTTAGTCCCAAAAATAGTATAAAAGTTGCCAAAAGTATAAGAAAGTTGTAGAATATTGGCATGGAACAATCAAAAATTATAGATACGACGGAGACGTATCAGCATCCCCATGCTTAATTCCTGCTCATCCTCGAGTAGGTAAATGATAAAAAAAGATAATTTTTGATGTGGAATGCTACCTAGCATAATCTTGATCATGTAATCTAACCATGGCATGAATATTAAGACACGAGTGATTCAAGGCAATAGTCTATCATTTGACATAAAAACAACAATAGTTCAAGCCTACTAATAAAGCAATCATGTCTTTTCAAAATAACATGGCCAAAGAAAGTTATCCCTACAAAATCATATAGTCTGGCTATGCTCCGTCTTCACCACACAAAATATTCAAATCATGCACAACCCCGATGACAAGCCAAGCAATTGTTTCATACTTTTGACGTTCTCAAACCTTTTTAACTTTCACGCAATACATGAGCGTGAGCCATGCACATAGCACTATAGGTGGAATAGAATGGTGGTTGTGGAGAAGACAAAAAGGAGAAGATAGTCTCACATCAACTAGGCGTATCAACGGGCTATGAATATGCCCATCAGTAGATATCAATGTGAGTGAGTAGGGATTGCCATGCAACAGATGCACTAAGAGCTATAAGTGTATGAAAGCTCAAACTGGAAACTAAGTGGGTGTGCATCCAACTTGCTTGCTCATGAAGATCTCGGGCATTTGAGGAAGCCCATCATTGGAATATACAAGCCTAGTTCTATAATGAAAATTCCCACTAGTATATGAGAGTGATAACTCAAGAGACTCTCTATATGAAGAACATGGTGCTACTCTGAAGCACAAGTGTGGTAAAAGGATAGTAACATTGCCCCTTCTCTCTTTTTCTCTCATTTTTTTTGTTTTTCTCTTTTTTTTGGTGGGCTTCTTTGGCCTCTTTTATTTTGATAACCTCACATGGTACAATGTTCTAATAATGATGATCATCACACTTTATTTACTTACAACTCAATATTACAACTCGATACTAGAACAAATATATGACTCTATATGAATGCCTCCGGCGGTGTACCGGGATGTGCAATGATCTAGCATAGCAATGACATCAAAAAACGGCCAAGCCATGAAAACATCATGCTAGCTATCTTACGATCATGCAAAGCAATATGACAATAAATGCTCAAGTCATGTATATGATGATGATGGAAGTTGCATGGCAATATATCTCGGAATGGCTATGGAAATGCCATGATAGGTAGGTATGGTGGCTGTTTTGAGGAAGATACAATGAGGCTTATTTTTGATAGAGCGTATCGTATCACGGGGTTTGGATGCACCGACGAAGTTTGCACCAACTCTCGAGGTGAGAAAGGGCAATGCACCGTACCGAAGAGGCTAGCAATGATGGAAGGGTGAGAGTGCGTATAATCCATGGACTCAACATTAGTCATAAAGAACTCACATACTTATTGCAAAAATATATTAGTCATCGAAACAAAGTACTACGCGCATGCTCCTAGGGGGATAGATTGGTAGGAAAAGACCATCGCTCGTCCCCGACCGCCACTCATAAGGAAGACAATCAATAAATAAATCATGCTCCGACTTCATCACATAACGGTTCACCATACGTGCATGCTACGGGAATCACAAACCTCAACACAAGTATTTCTACTAATCCACAACTACCCACTAGCATGACTCTAATATCACCATCTTTATATCGCAAAACTATTGCAAGGAATCAAACATATCATATTCAGTGATCTACAAGTTTTATGTAGGATTTTATGACTAACCATGTGAATGACCAGTTCCTGTCATCTCTCTAAATAGATATAAGTGAAGCAAGAGAGTTTAATTCTTTCTACAAAAGATATTCCCACGCTCTAACAAATATAAGTGAAGCAAAAGAGCATTCTACAAATGGCGGTTTTCTATGTTAAGAGAAACAGGCAATCCAAACTTCAAATGATATAAGTGAAGCACATGAAGCATTCTATAAAGCCATACTCAAAAGATATAAGTGAAGTGCAATGAGCATTCTATAAATAAACCAAGGACTATCTCATACCAGCATGGTGCATAAAAGAAAAATGAAAAGTAAAGCAAAAGACGCTCCAAGATTTGCACATATCGCATGAACGAAACGAATCCGAAAACACACCGATACTTGTTGAAGAAAGAGGGGATGCCTTCAGGGTCATCCCCAAGCTTAGCCGCTTGAGTCTCCTTGAATATTTACTTGGGGTGCCTTGGGAATCCCCAAGCTTGAGCTCTTGCCTCTCTTCCTTCTTCTCACATCGAGACCTTCTCGATCATCGAACACTTCATCCACACAAAACTTCAACAGAAAACTCGGTAAGATCCGTTAGTATAATAATGCAAATCACTACTCTAAGTACTGTTGCAAACCAATTCATATTTTGTTTTTGAATTATATCTACTGTAATATAACTTTTTCATGGCTTAATCCACTGATATAAATTGATAGTTTCATCAAAACAAGCAAACTATGCATCAAAAACATATCTGTCTAAAACAGAACAGTCTGTAACAATCTGATCATTCACCATACTTCTGATACTTGAAAAATTCTGCCACAATTAGAAAAAATAAACAATTTGTATAGAAAGACAGTGCAAAAATAATCAGAACCGTTTGACGTTCCAGTAAAAAATGAAAAATCGCGCACTACACCCAAAATTTCTGTCCTGCACCGTACAAACCAACAAGCATTGTAAACATCCTAAAGGCAAACCTTGGCACATTATTTTTATATTACAATGGAATTGTACAAGGGGATAATTATTTTTGTTGAAAAGTTTCTGTAATCAAAATTCACAAAGTTTACGTGAGCATGAACAAAGTTCAAGGCTAGCTCCCACTTCAACAATGCTCGTCTTTCTCACTTTCCTTTTCTTTTTGAAAAGTTTCGGGTTCCCCTCTTTATTTTTTTGTTTTTAAACTATGTAAAAGCACTCAACAGAAATAAATGACTCTCTAAAAATTCCGGGTTGTCTCCCTGGTAGCGCTTTCTATAAAGCCATTAAGCTAGGCATATAGTGCTCAAGTAGTGAATCTATCCGGATCCCAAGGTATATCAAAGCCAATTTTAATTAGCAATGATTTGGCATTTAGTAGTGAGCGCAAGGCAACATATATCATGCAACAACGAAGTCTAACTCTCTTCCTATGCATCGGCATGTCATAAAAGAACAATTCATGCACACAAGGTAAAGGCCAATGCATAGTATAAATAGTTTCTTGCAATTTTTTCGTGTTGGAAACATAGAGAGGTGGAGACACAGTTCCTCTCTCATAATAATTGCAAGTAGGAGCAGCAAGCACATGCATATTATATTCATCAAAATCATCATGTGCAACGGTATAAGGCAACCCATCAATATAATCCTTAATAAGGGTAAACTTCTCCGATATAGTGTAGTTGGGAGAATTCAAAAAGATAATAGGACTATCATGCGTGGGTGCAATAGCAACAATTTCATGTTTAACATAAGGAACTATAGCAAGTACATCTCCATAAGCATAATTCATATTGGCATCTTGGCCACAAGCATAGCAAGCATCATCAAAAAGGGATATTTCAAGAGAATCAACGGGATCATAACAGTCATCATAGCAATCATCCTTCGGTAAGCACGAAGGGAAATTAAACAATGTATGAGTTGAAGAGTTACTCTCATTAGAAGGTGGGCACGGGTGATCAATCCGCTCTTCCTCCTTTTGTTCTTCGCTCTCCTCCTCATCTTTTTCATCCAATGAGCTCACAGTTTCATCAATTTCTTCTTCCATAGATTCCTGCAAAATATTAGTCTCTTCTGGGACAGCGGAGACTTTCTCAATAAACGCATCAATATCGGAATTGTATTCATAATTCTCATAACAATATTTAAGGATAGCTAAATTTTCAGGTCTGTAAACAACATCATAAAGATTTTCATATTCTTTGAAAATAGATTCAATTTCATAAGCACCCATAAAAGCAACAAATTCTTCTATTTGTTCCACATCATAGTAGTCATATATACCTCTAGCATAAGAAGCCAAAGTTTCATTATCATTAAATTTGCATAAAAAGGGAAGGTGTGGAGCCTTCATCCTAGAGCAACAAGTATAATCATATCTCAAGCATAGTTGCCTAGCATACCATTTCAACATATAAATTTGATCCCATAATAGTTTCCCTTTTTGAGTCAAGCGATAATCCTTAAAGTATTCACGTTGATCCAACGTGTCTCCCATTACCAAATTGAATGGGGTTTTCTCTGGATTATCGAAGTAGTACATAACACTACAAAAAAAAGACACATCCGTGACATTTTGGGCCGAACGAAAAAAATTTCTGTCATACATATGACACTTCTATGACGATAATTGTGGCAAAACCCGGTATCATCATAGATGTGGTGGGCTCCTACTTCTATCACAAAAAATCATGACAGAAAATGGGCTTTTCGTCCTGGGCGGGCCGGAGACGCAGCTGCATGACATTCTTTGGGCCGTCCATGACGGAAAAAACCGTGGTAGAAGCGAGGGGGAGGAAAATTTCGGGGAGTTACCGGTTACGGTGGGAGGTCGGGGGCCGAGCGATGCACGTTTCTCTCGTACATGTACGCGCGTGTGTGCGAAGCGTTGGCTCTAACTGAACCCGAGCTAGGCGTTGGGCTCTAACTGAACCCGAGCGATTGCACTACAGGCTACGCGTTACTGAACCCGAGCGATCGATCGATGGCTGTTAACTGAACCCGATCGAGCGATTCCTTCGCTAGTGCTGCTAACTGAAGCCGATCGATTGGATGAACAGTGAGCGTTGCGGGGGGGGGGGGGGGTTGGATGAACAGTGAGCGGTGGCGTTGCCTCTAGATGAACAGGACCCCGTGGTGTGGAGGGCTGGATGAATAGTAGACGGTGGAGGGGTGCCCGTGGAGGGGTGGTTGAACAGGACCCCGTGGTGTGGAGGGCTGCATGAACAGTAGACGGTGGAGGGGTGCCCGTGGAGGGGTGGTTGAACAGTAGCCGGTGGAGTAGCGCGCGGTGGAGGCTGGATGAACAGGAGCCCGTGGAGGCTGGAGGAGGTCGACGGTAGCCCGTCGAGGCTGGAGGAGGTCGACGGTGGAGATGAACAGTATCCCGTGGAGTCCCGTTTTGCGGTACGCCACACCCCTCCCGATGAACAGGACCCCCGTTTCGACCGCAGGAGGTCCGTTTCGTCCGTTTTGCGGTACGCCACACCCCTCCCGATCAACAGGACCCCCGTTTCGACCGTAGGAGGTCCGTTGCGTCCGTTTTCCGGTACGCCACACCCCTCCCGATCAACAGGACCCCTGTTTCGACCGTAGGACGTCCGTTCCGTCCGTTTTGCGGTACGCCACACCCCGCCCGATCAACAGGGCCCCTGTTTCGACCGTAGGAGGTCCCTTCCGTCCGTTTTGCGGTACGCCACACCCCTCCCGATCAACAGGACCCCGTTTCGACCGTAGGAGGTCCGTTTCCTCCGTTTTGCGGTACGCCACACCCCTCCCGATCAACAGAACCCCGTTCTGAACGTAGGAGGTCTGTTTCCTCCATTTTGCGGTACGCCAAGCCTCGTTTCCATCGCCTGTTCCGTCCAAGCCCTCCCGATGAACACGACCACGCATTCCGTTCCGACCCAGCCGGTTGGCTCCCACGCGTTCCGTTGCCCCTCACTGAACACGAGCATTCCGTTGCCACCCCATGAACACGACGCATTCCGTTGCCTCCGCATGAACACGACGCATTTCGTTGCCTCCCCATGAACACGACGACGACGTTGTTTCTCCGTTCCGACCCAGCCATGTACACGAGCCCTGGCCGTACGTATGCGCGAGTAGGCGTTCGTGACCCCGCCCGTATGTACACGTACGTGGCCATATTTTCTTTCTTGCACCCTGGCCGTTGTACGTACGTGTACATGCTACGTGCGCGCCTCTACTACAACATGTGCGCGCCTCTACATCTACCAGTATATATGTACGTACACGTTCGCGACCAGAATGACAACACTACGTACGCTTCGACCAGGTGGGTCCCGACTGTCAGGCACTTCCTTGCGTGCGAAGATGTAGCTGGTGGGTCCCAACAGTCAGGGGGGAAACTTTTTTTTGCGAAATACGGTGGCTCGTCCGGTGGGTCCCCGCTATCAGGTGGAGGAATAATTATTTTGCACGTAATAAGGAGGCACTTCCTTGCTGCGGCCATGCACCCAGCTGTCAGCCTCTCCACGTACAGTCCACATCCAATGGAAGCCGTTCCTTGACCACGTTGACCACGCCGCGCCGAGAGCACCAGGGCGGTGGACGACGGCGAGGCCTACGAAGGGGACGACGCGGAGCCGGGGAAGACGCGGCAGTGGATGCCCACGCGTAGAGGAGTACGAGGGTTCACTCGTTCGCTGCGGTGTGAGGCTGCCGTCGCCGCAGAATAACAGGGGGTGTGGGTGAGTAGAGGGATGGCCTGGCCAGCGGTGGGAGCAGTAGGGGCGGTGAGGCCTCCGCCGCATCGCAGCCGGCCACGGGAGGCAGGAGCACGAGGCACGACCGGCGCTGGTTTGGGCGGCTGGAGCAAGAAGACCAGAGGTTGAAGAAGCACTACGGGCGTTGGATGGACATCGTACGGTCACTGGAGCTAGAATCGTGCATATTGACAAAGTTGACAAAGCCCTCCGTCCCCGACAACGTAGTAGGCCCACAAGTCAGCCTGCCACTATACTGGGTCCCAGCTCACAGGGGGAGTATTCATTTTTTTTGTGCGTAATAAGGAGGCACTTCCTTGCATGCGAAGATATAGCTGGTGGGTCCGAGCTGTCAGCGGCGGTAACATTTTTTTTGCGAAATACAGAGGCCCTTTCGGTGGGTCCCTGATGTCAGGTGGAGGAATCATTATTTTGCGCGTAATAAGGAGGCATTTCCTTGCGTGCCGCCATGGACCCAGCTGCCGGCCTCTCCACGTACAGTCCAATTCAGATGCATGTCGGTCGTTGACCATGTTGACCAGGCCGCGCCGAGAGCACTAGGGCGGTGGACGACGGCGAGGCCTAGGAAGGGAATGACACGGAGGCAGGGAAGACTCGCCAATTGTTTCCCACGCGGAGGGGAGTACGACTGTACAAGGGTTTACTGGTTCGTCTGCCGTCGCCGGAGAATAACAGCAGGTGTGGGCGAGTAGAGGGATGGCCAGACCAGCGATGGGAGTACGGTGGGGTGGTGAGGCCTGCGCGGCAGCAGAGCCGGCCGTGGGGAGGAGGGAGCAGGCAGTCCCGCCGGCGCTTTTTGAGCGACTGGAGCAGGAAGAGCAGAAATTGAAGAAGCACGACGGCCGTTGGATGGCCATCCAACAGTCACTGCTTGTGCGTCAACCTTTTTTTAGGAAAGCCTCAAATCTGTGGAAAACAGCATACAACCCATCTGCCATTATTTCTAATAATTTACAGCCCATTTGCTAATTATTAAGGTTTTTTTGGAGCCCATATTCTTTTTGCTAGCATTACAGCCCATATTGTGGCCACGGTTAAAAAATTATACGAAATTTTGCATATTTCGGTGCGGTCCGAACTGTTCTTAATCCCGAAATTTCGACTCATATTCAAACAGATTTTAAAAATAAATGTATATCAATATAAAATCCAACAAATTCTCCACGCATAAAAATTAATGTAATTTAAAATCTCGAAATGAAAAAAAAATATTTGAAACTAATTGCCGGTTTGATGTGTTTTAAAAATGTACAACCCATTTCTCATTACTGATGGGCCATTTTCTCGGCCAGCCAAATGAAAGCTCTCCTCGTCTTGAAAGATTTGCAGCCCAAAAGGCCTGACAAAGCGACTTACTTGGCAAATCACAAAAAAACTGGGCTGTGGCCGTGGACCCAGCTGTCAGCCTGTCCACGTACAGTACTCTTCCGATGGAATGTCGTTGACCACGTTGACCACGCCGCGCCGAGAGCACCAAAGCGATGGACGACGGCGAGGCCTAGGAAGGGGACGACACGGAGCCGGGGAAGACACGGCAGTGGATGCCCACGCGGAGAGGAGTGCGAGGGTTCACTGGTTCGGCTGCGATGTGAGGCTGCCGTCGCCGTAGGGTCTGGCTAGCGGTGGGAGTAGTAGGGGGCGATGAGGCCTCAACGGCAGCACAGCCGGCCACTGGAGGCAGGAGCAGGTGGTCTCCCCGGTGCTGGTTTGGGCGGCTGGTGCAAGAAGAGCAGCGATTGAAGAAGCACCAGGACCGTTCGATTAAAATCCAACGGTTACAGCTGCTAGAATCGTTTGTTGACTAAGTTGACAAGCCCTGCGTACGCGTCAACTTAGTAGGCCCACAGGTCAGCCTCCCAACCGGTGCGCCCCAGATGTCAGTGGGAGGAATCATTTTTTCGCATAATAAGGAGGCAGTTGATTGCGTGCGGCCAGGCCAGTGGAGGGAGTAGGGTGGGCCGGGGAAGCCTTCGCGGCATCATAGCGGGCCACAAGAGGAGGGAGCAGGCAGTCCCGCCGGCGCTAGTTTAGGCGGCTGGAGCAGGAAGATCAGAGATTGAAGAAGCACGTCGGCCGTTGGATGGACATCCAACAGTCACTGCTGCTAGAATCGTGAGTTCACTGACAAAGCCTTGCGTAAACAAGTCAGCCTCGAAATCTGTGGCGTGTATAGCCCATTTGCTATTATTTTTATAATTTTTACTCATTTTCTAATTCATATGGAATTTATTGCAGCCGTTTTCCATTTTTAAAATTTCTAGCCATTTTCTGGTCAGTACCAGGGTCAAAAAATAAACTAAATATGTGGGAATTTTTGAAAATTAGCATATTTTTGCGGGGGAACGAAATATTCTTAATCCAAAAATTAATAGCCATACTAAAACAAATTTAAAAATAAATTAGTAGTATGTCATGTTAAATCCAATGAAATACGTATAAGATATCAGTGAAGAAAAAAAACAAAAAAAGAAACTTATATCCCATTTGCTATAGATTTTTTGGAATTTTCAACCCCTTTTGATATTACTTTTAACAAACATTGACCATACTCTTAAGCCAGGCCGGAATGCATCCCTCCTCGTCTTGAAAGATTTGCAGCCCAGTAATTCGGAGAAAACAAATAGGCCTAGCTTGGGTATTCTTCAAAAAGAAATACTGGGCTACCTATTTTCCCAAAGAACTGGTGCATGAGCATTTAGCTTTATTTATTTACTTATTTATGTTTAGGGGACCATGAGCATGTACCTGGGCCGGATTCATGTGAGAGCCTCCCTTCCAGTTAATTATGGGCTTCTCTATTGGGCCTTCATCAGTGGGCTGCATGTTATCAACAAGTGGAAAATGTGTTCCGTACGAAAAATAGTATGCGCTACGTATGGTACGGGGCACTAAAGGATCGAACCGTGCAACGACTTCCAAAACATTGTGTTTGTCGTTCTAACAACACATTTATTCAACCAACAGATGAAATATACTACTGATTGTACATTGAAAACAGCAGCAGCAGCAACCAGGGCTGGGGGTGCAACAAAAGCAGTAAGCAGGCCACAAGAGTGAAGACGCAGCTCTCTCTTCCAAACCAAACATCAGCCATCATTACAAAAGGGCTACCAAAAAAGAACAAGTTTATGCATCAAACTAAATAAAGATCCTACTACACCAAGTGTACGCATCTAACTAACTGGCTCAGTTAGACGTTACTATTTATTAAGCTGTGGAGATTGGCTGACGGCTTGAACCAGATGGGTGCCTGACGGGGGAAACTCCAGCCAGCAGGTCGAAGTCTGATACTTGCGACCCTCTCTCCTACTTTGGGCTGTAGAGCATGGCGGCACATATCAGGGTATGGTGCATGCAGAGACGCATGGTACGCTGTGTACACACAGTTTTGCCTGATGAAAGATACCGCGCTGCGATCATGATCCTTGCCGTCAGTTATCTCCTGGTTAATCGGATAATTCAATCCGACAAACAGAGAGCGTGTACCAAGGCTACTTACCAGCCTCCAGTCAAAAATTCATGAAGGCTCAGAGAAGCTGGGATCCTGCTCAAAGACCTTGCAGTGACTGTGATTGTATTCCGCGAAACAACACGTCCGGTACGTGCGAACGATCATCAATCTTTTGCCGTCGTCTGATCGAGCCAGGAACCACCTGCAACTGCCATGCCGCTTTTCTTTGAAAGGTTCTGGGATTAGGAAGGGTAGGGACACTAGGCGGCCTACAACATCATATCAAGTTGGAGTCAAATAAAAAAGGGCTCTTGATTTAGTCAATCTTAAGAACAACATGTTATGAGCATGAATGTTTTTTCAGCAAATGTTGACAGTAATATAAGCAAGCCATCATGATATCATAGGAAAGTAACATACTGCTGTAACAGCCGTTTGTAGCGATGACTGGAGTAGGCCAGCAATACGTCCAGCCATAGAAGGAGTCGACAGCGTAAATGAAGCCCTTGTGTTCAATGGCATCAGAGAACCATGGAGGATGTATGATCCTGCGATGGACGTGCAGATTTATCCACTTACCGCAGTGACCTGTCAGATAGGCGAGACCGCTGTTGAAGAACGCAATTAGCCTGAAGTCTTTAATAATTCGCAGATCTTGTGGGCACTTGGCAGATTACAACCTTGAGCAAATCAAACTTGGTATCATGTTGGCTACTGTAAGATTCCGAGTATTCTGGGCCGCGGTGCCAAAGCAGTGCAGTGTTAATCGAAGGAAGGGGGATCAATCGCCGGGTGTAGACCTCCACGAGCATCCAGCTGCCGCGACCGTCGACGAGCACCATCCAAGACGTGTTCATGCCGACCCAGTACATACCGTTAATGTAGTTGAGGCTGACGGGGATCGGATCGCAGTCAAGGGGTTGATGCTCGCCACCCTACGATCGTTATGCTGTGTGACACGCCATTTCTGAAGATCGGGCGGCATCAGCAAGCAAGGAGCTGGCTTAAAAAGCTCCGGCCTAAGGGCTTTGAGTAAACGGTACAGCCCCGACGAGCACGCGGCGAGCGGCATGGTACTGAGATTGTCCACACGCGAAACAATGAGCTTGATTACCTCTGTGGGGAGCGAATTCCAGCCACTCTTTCGGCGGACGCTCCTCGGTTCTGCCATTGTTAGTGCTTGGGTTTCAGATGAGGTGGGGAGGCGCCTTAGCGGGGATGGAAGATTGGACGAGATTATGTGCGGACAAAGATGGAGAAGCGAATATGTGCTGCGGGAAGTGGACAGGTGATGATGACTACAGCACGCCTCTTGACTTACGAGACACATACCAGCAGCGTAGGGTCATGTCGATGCCAGACAACTTGCTTGAGTGATCACAGTACTGGTACTCCCTACAGTGCTATGCCCTAACTTGCTTGAGTAGAGTAGTAGAGTAGGACTCTGCTCTACTACTAGCACCGGAGGAGTAGTATATTCTAATCTAAAATAGTTACAAACTTCAATGCCCGAGCGTGGAACGACTACGAATCGTGCTCAAAGACCATGTCTACGTGGTGTTTGGACATGGGCGACAACCTCAACGCCAACGGTGCTGCTCCCGTTGCACCGTATGTGTTTCTGTCCTTCCTGTTCGAAATCGTGGTAGAATTCATGTTTCTACTATGTATCCTACTACTATGCTAGTCCACATGATTAGTTTCATCTCTGTTATAGCCGTGATGATTTATTTTGTGCTTATTCGGATTAAATCTCGTAGTAACTTTCTCATATATTCAACTGGCGCAACGTCCCCTACAGCCACTGCCGTTTCATGGACGGCCTGGTCGATGCCTCCAAGGAGCCCTTCGTCCAGTGCTATGAGTGCCCGATGCCGTTTTGTGGCTCGCCGGCGGACATGGTGCATCACCTCACGGATGCGTGCAGCGGTCACTGCTGGCCCTTGGCGGAGAACATCAAATACGAGACGTGCTACCCGTTCACCATGCCGGAGTCGTTGGAGGATCACCGCCGCCTGCTAGTCTCGGAGGAGGACGGCAGCGTCTTCCTCTTGATCATGGGCACCGGTGAGGCCCGCGCAGGCCGCCGCCCCGTCTCTGTAATGTGCGTCAGGGGCAACGCCGCTGACGCTGACACTGACACGAGGCCGATGTATGGGTGCGTGGTCAGTGTTACTACCCCTCCGGGTCGCGTGGGCGGCGACACCGGCCTCATCGAACGGACTTGGACTCTGGGGAGCTGGGACTATCCCGCCAATGTGGACCTGGAAAACCCATGGCATCCTTTACCCGCCGACGCGGTACACGGGGACTCCAAGGAGGTTCACCTGGACATACGCATTATCAAGTTAAATGTTGATCATTAGTCTTCGCTCAATGTAATCCGATGTCTAAGCATGTGGAGACTTCCATGTAGGATCTTGCTCTATTGGAGTATCGCGCATGAATAAAACTGTATCCGTTTATGGTTTAGTCTAGAATCTTCCATGTATGAATTTTTACTACAGTACTGGTGAAAGACTTACGATGAACCATTTCTTACATCTCCTCTGCCCGCTTGCAAGTCATCCTGATTTAATCCCTCCGTCTAGGTGTATAAGGGCATGGTTAATATTACTTAATAGTATAGCCAACTGTTGACTATAAGAAAGTGCCATGTCATCAGTAGCCAACATGTATAACAATCGATACTCAAAAACTAATTCTTAAAGATCATTTCTTGCAAAGCACAATAAGTGTTATTTCTTCACAAGTTTTGGATGCAGGTTGAACAGTTGAGCGCTTTTGTTTGCAAAAGATACCTTTTTATCTATTTCACCCGGATGTTTGTGAGCTCTAGAGATGAAATAATATCCGAAGAAACCTATCGATACCCGTTACACATGAGATGACCCCCACATCCTTTGTCAAAATAAACAACTCCCCGATCAATGCATTTCACTCTTCGGTGCAACGCACGGGCACCTTACTACAATAGATTAGTACGACCAAAAATTGAACTAACATTATATATAGTACGATAAATGCTGATGCATGTGACCTAAAATTATATCTTTCAAAACTATGTTCAAATACGAATCCAACGATATAGTTTTTGTTGACATGCACTAACATTTTGTCAGTTAAATCTTGAGTTAAATTCAATGGGGGACTAATAAACCACGATCGATGTAGTACAAGTGTAGAGGGCGGCGCTGCACGGGAGTCTCACCTCTCACCCCGCTCGTGGCGCGGCAGTAAAGCCGTCATATCACAAAACCCAACCACTCCTAGTAATAAGTGGCCTGGTAAAATAAACGGACAAGCAACCATCACATCCCTCCGTCTTTTTTGCATTTCATCTCTCTGCATTTACTTTCTCCGGTTCATCTCGCACACTCGATCCCTAGCTACTACTCCTAGGGCCAGTTCTTTTGGCGGCTTTCCCAGCTTTTCCCACAAGACTAGTCACAGTGGCGAGTAATAATAAGGCGCCTCACTCATTTATTTGGGCTTCTAAACTACTACTCCGTCCTGGTTTATTCCTCACCATTGTAATTTGTGCTAAATTTTGACCAAAGATTTAACTGGTTTATTCCTCACCATTGTAATCCCTCCGTCTAGGTGTGCAAGTCATCTTACGAAAACCAAATAATCCCAAAACACTTAGGCGCGGTGCATTAACTTCTACTCCGTACCTCGTTTCTTGTTTCTTGACATATCAACCAATAAGAGATAAAGAGTGTGCATGCTTTTAATGACTTGAGATATCAAACACGACATGCAGTGGTTAGTTCATTGCATGCAATACTATTAATTAGCAAATAAACATTAACGTTTCTCGTTTTCTCCTCCTCCTTGGTCACGGTGCACAGCCTAAGATGACTTACTCACCTAGACGGATGGAGTAGTGCATGTGACATGCACTAACATTTCATTAGTTAAATTTATGATCAAAATTTGACACATATTACAACGGGGACCAATAAACCAGGACGGAGGTAGTAGTTATGGGATTACTAATCTAGAAGCCTAAAAGAACTGGCCCCTGGTACTCCTACTAGTAGTAGTACTCAAGTTGGAATTCCAATTGCACGGCACAACTTGTTAGGCAAAAAATTCGATACAGGGTGTAGCAAGCGGTTTGGGAATTTGCATGCCTTTCCAACCAGTGAGATACTCCGTACAAAGTACGACAGAGAAATAACCACAGAGCATTTTTGCATTTGTTTTGCATTGAATCGTTTCACAAGCTTGACTAGTGCTATTTTTCAACTTTTACAAAAACCGCATCGTAATGTTAAAACGTGCATTTGCACGTACATAAGTAATAGTAGTACTCCCTCCGTCTAGGTGTATAAGTCTTCCCTCCTTCTTGGTCACGGTGCACAACCAAAGATGACTTATTGACCTGGACGGAGGGAGTAGCACAGTCTGCAAGCATATATCGAGAGAGACGTGTAGTGCGATAGTATATAGTAAAGTTTGTGCTATATGCACGTACTTGCAAAATGCGTACGAATACACAAGGTTTCCAAACTTTCCCTTTTACATACTTAATTAAGCATGCTAAAAATTCCTGAACGTTCGGGTTTATCATTTGCGTCCCAAAACTAATGAGATCGCCTTACGAAACAAAAAGTATACTCCTCCTAAAAGCCACGGCGCTCGCAGGAGCGCTTGCGGCGCGCCATGAGTGCCCTCGCGACTCGCCTCTTCCTCAGCCTCGCAACTCGCGAGGTGCTGATTGGCGGCTTGCCGGCGGGCAAGCGCGATCTCACCGGTGTGGTGATCCGGCGCCAACAGGTACTCCTCCTTGCTGGAAGCGTGCACCCGGTCCACGTACCGCCAAGCGTAGAGGAGGCGCTTGGGCCCGACTGCACTCCGGGCGTCGGCACGGGCATCCTCCGCCACCCTCACGGCCCTCGCACGAGCCTTCTGCCAAAGAGCCAATTGCCTGACTCTCTCGGACGCGACATAGGCCTCCCAGGCAGCATGCACCGCGGTGCGCTTCTCTTCCTCGGCCTTCTTCTCCGCCTCTATTTTGGCGCGCTCTGCTGGAGGCAAAGCCTCCCACAAGGCGACATCCATTTCTTTCCAAAGCTCCTCAAGGCTGGGGGGCTCGGTGGGCGGCGCGGCGTTCTCCTCGTAGAAGGGAGCCGACGCATCCTCCGGCGCGCGTGCTGGCGAGATTGGGAACACCAACGCGTCCACCTCGATGCGTCGCGGCGAGGAGCGGAACGCCGACGCATCCTCCTCGACTAGTGGCGGCGAGGAACGGAACGCCGACGTGTCGCGTCGCGGCAAGGAGCGGAACGCCGACGCATCCTCCTCGACTAGTGGCGGCGAGGAACGGAATGGCGACGCGTCGCGTAGCGGCGAGTAGCGGAACACCGACGCGTCCTCCTCGACTAGTGGCGGCGAGGAACGGAACGGAGACGCGTGGCCGTCCGCGCGGTGCAGCAAGGGGCTCCTAGGGCTTGGGAGGGGCGATGCCATGGTGGTCGACGTGAGAGGGAGGGGGAGGAGATAGCGATGAACGTGAACGTGAGGGGGAGGAGATAGCGATGTCGTGGGAGGCGCATTATTTATAGCGAGCAATGGCACACCTACGTAAGATATGGACTGAGCTGCACTGACTTAACTGCAGGTCCAGTTGCATCACTAACATGTGGGCCAGACCCCTGTTGGGCCCATATGTCAGTGACCCAATGCACCTGCAGTTAAGTAACAGCTACGTGGGCATATTTGTTGGAGTAAATTACGGGGGAGCGAAGGGGTGGAAATATTGCTGGTCACAACGGATTGGACGAGCGTGGGGGGAGGAGAGTCATGCATGCAGATTTTTTCACACGGGGTGGAGTGGTGGGACCGCCGGAGGGAGAAGGAGAGTTTGGCACACATATTGTTTCCACACATGGAGAGGAAAAGATTTGGAGACGAACGGGCTTCCTGCAGGTATGGGGAACGGTGCATAATAAGTCATCTTGCATGCCGGGCTAGGTATAGTCTCAAGTCATTAAAAACATACACGCCCCACACATGTTCATATTTCAAGGTGAACTAAATTATTGCATGCGATGATTAAGGCTGGCCATAATGGTGGTATCTTAGCTGGTATCATGCACACGGGAATAGCAAACATGCTGATGTGGCAAAGAATTAAAGAAGAGAGGGGGGTTAGAGTAACTAGTGTTCATGCATGCATTGGTAAACACATTTTTTTGTGAAGAACGACAGCACTAGTTGAGTACTTTTGCAGACTTCAAAAACTATTCCACCGCCTCTACTATCTTGCTAAGAGTAGGTGAAATTTTTCAATCGAGCCCTTTAAACTAGAAGGGAGGTAGTGGTACTCTAAGGCTGGTCATTGTGGGGAGTAACTTAGACTAGTAACATGCATATGTTACTAGTCTATGTTACTACCTCTATAGTGCATAGTATCATAGATTAGTATCATAGGTGGTCTCATTTATTGCCATGCATGACACATAGTAGCATCACATTTATTATGTTACGGTATCTACCTATGTTACTATAACCATCTCTCTCTTCTTTAATTGCCTACCACATTAGCATGTTTGCGAGTCCCAAGTGCATGATACTACTTATGTTACCCCCACTATGGCCAGCCTAATAGCTAACCTTGTTGTGATGACAAGATAGGACATGGCACGCACCTGGACGGAGGAACTAGTCTGCATTGTGCATTTAAGTTTTGTCTGAAGTCAATGTACCTCTACTTTCACCAGACTTATAGAAAAATGTGTCAACATTCACAATGTCAAATCAATATTTTTACACTCATTATAAAACATAGTTCTTATACTCATTATAATCAGTATTGTAGATATTGATATTTTTAGTATAAATTTGGTCGTGGGATTTCATTGATGCCTGTCAAAGCGTGGAGGAAGCGGAGCTTAGGGCTTGCATTGCCGGTCTCTACATAGGTATTTCTCTTCATAATCCTGTAATTTTAGAGACTGATTGCGCTTTTGTGGTAGCGTCTCTTGCATCGGGGGACTATGACAGGTCTGCTATGCGTGACCTGAAGATGAAAGCGTTGAGCATCTCGAAGTTGATCAACAATCTTCAATTGTCAAAGATTAGCCGTTCGGCCAATAAGGTGGCACACTTAATCGCTAAGCTTTGACAATAGATTAGATGGTATTCTTGTAAATAACGTACCGCCCTGTGTGGTGAATATTGTATCGAATGAGTGTACTGGTGTGGCTGGTTAATTAATATAAGGTGGTGTTCAAAAAAAAGTATAAATTTGGTCAAACACTTTGCCAACGGTTGACAGGAGTAAAAAGGACCAGAGGGAGTATCATGCTTGTCTAAAAAAGGCAAAAAATTTGCTTGTCTAAAAAAAGGCAAAAAAATTGCTCATTTATAGCCGGTCGAAGTCTCAAAGGGCGCGACCGCGCGAGGGAGGCGAAGGTCGTGGGAGGCGCGACGTTTGACGGAATTAAGTGAAGTTACATCCACGTGCCGGCATGGCGTGCGAACAGGCAGAAGCTATACCGTCAGGCCTACGATATGGGTCTAGTAGACATGACATCTAGTGGGTCCCGCATAGTTCTCGAGAACTCTTTGGGGGCTTGCAGCCCTTTATCCATCGGGCAAGCCAGCAACCCCACGCCGTTCCCACGTCCTACTCGTCCCCGTCTTCTACCTTACAACAGTTCGCTCCCAGTCATCCTGTCCTTTCACATTAGTTCGCTCCCAGTGGTTTTTCGGGGTACAACAGTTCAACTTCTCCTAACCCTCCTCCAAAATCCATGGCCTCCCAAATCTCCATGGTCGCCGCTGAGTACCAGGTTAGAGCCATCACCGGCGATCAGTTCATCGTCATCTACACACGTGGATCCGAGACGGTGAAATCATGGCTTGCTCGCTTCCTACGCATGTTCAATAGTTCAACGGATGAGTGGGTCGCTGGGCTAGATGTTGAGTACACCACAGTCCTGGGACGAGAGAAGGATCTGAACGACAAAGAGAGGAAGAAGCCTGCTATGATCCAGGTTTGCGTACATAAGGTTTGCTTGGTCTACCACATATGCCATGCCGACATTGAGTGCCAGGATTTTAAGAACTTCCTCAAGGACAAAAGAGTGAAATTCGTTACTGTAGGCTTTAAGAACAACAGGGATGTCCTGCGTAGGATAGGTCTCATTGTAGGCCAGCCCTTCGATCTCCAGAAGGCAAGCCTGGTGTCCTCCTCTCAACCTTCAATGCTGACCCTGGCAGCAGCCATGATTGATCCTTCATACGCTAAACAGAAGAAACCTCATCACGAGTTTCATCATGCATGGGAGTCGAAGACATTAGATGAAGACCATATCCTGTACGCAGCAATGGATGCCTACCTTTGTTTAAATATCTACAAGGGTTGGATGAAGAAGCAGAGCCCAATGTACGGTTCAAGCAAAGAAGCGTCGGCGAAGAGGAAGAGAAAGAGGTACGAGGACGAAGTCGAGGACGTGGACTCGGACTCCGAGTAGGTGCCAGTGCCGTCGCTCATGCTGGTTCTACTGCAGTGTCAAGCGGACTAGTTGCTTAGCTTATTTTCAAGGGTGTGTTATACTACTATTCTTCTTGCAGTTGGTACTACTGCTCGTATCTTCGTGTTCCTACTGTACTTAATACGTTCGTACTAGTAGTATAATTTGGGTCAATCGATTTGTGAAAGAAGTTCGACGGAGCGAAGGAAGAAGACGGCAAAAGAGGTGGAAGAAGCCCTTCTAGACATCCATGTTGCATCAAATGGCTCACATGAGTCGACTGACCCAAATTGCTTCTTCAGATTGCAGGATCCACGTGGCATTCAAGGTCTCGAAGGTAGATTCCACGTCCGCCCCCGGTTTGCGGGCTCGACGCGCGCGCGACCGGCTTTCGCCGCGACAGCCACCATGCGCGCCTCCTCCGCGCGGGCGGAGACGACAATGACACGCTAGTTCCTCCTCGCCGGCGTGCTGGAGCACGCGCTCGTCCTCCTCTTCGTACGCTGCGTGCATAGACGCGGCTCCACCAGCTGCTCGCGTGCTTGGCAGCGCGGCAGCATCGCGAGGAGGGACTGCAGACGACGTGAGCGGGCGAGCCTCCGGCTTCATGGCACAGGGATGGCGGCGACACGGCGGTGATGGGCGAGAAATTGTTGGCCGGAGCAGGCGGGCGCCGGCATGCGCAACGGCGGCGGCGGCATATTGATGAGTGCGCGTGTGGGAGCTTACTTTAGTTTTGTATATAAGGCTGGTCAAACTTAAAACAAAACCGTACTAGTACACGTAAACATTAGACTTAGGCAGCGCTTTTATTAGTTAGTACCACAGCCACGATACAGAATCCTGTGCAAGCGCGTGAACCGCGGCCGCGCGGTCGATCAAACGGTGCGTCACCGTGTCGCGCTCGAAGGACATCCACCGAACCTTTTTTTGTGTGTGAAAACAATCCTCGAATATTACTCAACTTTTTTTTCCTGCGAAAGTTCTTGACGCTGCAATATTTCCATATATTTGAATTTAGCTCCAGTTTGTGTTTATTTGGATTTGGACGTTTTAGGTGCGCCCTAGTTTTTTTTAATACTGATTTTGTGTGTGTGACTGAGAGAGAACGTGTGTATGTGTCCATATGTGTGTTGTGGCGGAAGGGCAATGTGGAGATGGTGTGCGTGTGATACAGACATAGAGAGGTGTGAATGTGCAAATGATCATGCATGAGTGAGACATAGACAGATGCCGATACGTTGTGTATACATGAGAGAACGGTCTTCTAGTTTACTTGTGTGTGTGAGAGAGAGAGAGAGAGAGGGAGAGAGAGAGACAGAGAGAGGAGCATCCGTAACACAACAACCATCTCTCTCGATTCGTCCGTCCCTCGCACAGTCGCATGCAACACATGCATCAAGGCGCACATTTTGACACCCTCACCCGGCCCCTGCCCACCTCAAGGCCCGCACAATCTCTTCGTGAATACCCATTTCTCTCCTTAGGTTTGTTTTCTCTCAATATCTGACACACACACGCACACACACACACAGAGACACACGCAGCACAACACACACACACACACTCCCCCGAGCACACAATTCATCCCCATCCAAGGTTATACGGCGAGCACACCGCGCTAGAGAATGCGGGGTCATTTGGAAGCAGGGTGATGTGACGACGGCTGACTGACTCCTCCCCCCACCCTCTCTCTCTCTCTCTTGCACAAAATTACCAATCCCTCTCTCCTCCGCACAAAATTGTCAATCCCTCAACCCACGAGATCCTTCCCCTCTCTTGCATGTTTTTCCAGCTCTCCCATCAAGCATGTTGTCTCTTCTCCTTCCACGTATACAGAATCCAGATGCACACGCATCTCATGTATATTACATGTATCCATCTTTCTCACAGACCTAACTTCTTCCTCTCTCTTTCTCTCTCTATCTCTCTCTCTGTCTCATTAGGTTTGTCTCCTACTCTCTCGTCCACATACATACAATCTTTCCCGCCCTATCTGCTCCATCTTCAAAAGCTCTCTCTGCACGTTTCATTCACACATTGGGATATGTCAAAATGTTGCTTCTATAATGGCTGATGTAGAGTTATGGTTGTTTTTGTTGCATCCTACAAAGTAATAACTATGAAATGCATTTAGATTCTCGTTTGACTGGGATTATGTGAGTTTGAGCATGTTGTGAAGTACTATAGACCTTGTATACATCTTTGGATTCGACAATGATTGTAACTATTGAATTGTATAGACCATTACATTCGAAGTCAATAGCCTAATATATTTATTTCACAATTTCAACAAATGATTAGTTCACTACAAACTAAGAAAACAAATGTGTACTCCCTCCGTTTTTATTTAAGTCCGCGTATTAGCACTGGTCAAAGTCAAGTTTTGTAAACTATCAGAAAACTTATAACAAAAAATATTAACATATACAATAACAAATAAATACCATTAGATTCATCATTGAATGTACTTTCACATCATACATATTTGTTATGGTAAATGTTTATATTTTTCTATAAACTTGGTCAAACTTTAGGAAGTTTGACTTCGGTCAAACCTAATATGCAGAGTTTACTACTACTACTCGCTAGTTGCTTAGCCGAATCACTCAACACGCCACACGGGGAGTCCAGTGTCACAAAATTTTGAGGTCGGCGGGAAAATCTCCCGCGACCCTGATGCAGTGGGAAGTTGCCATCATAGCCTTCAGAACAGGCCTATGGATGACGCTTGGTAGGGGGGTGTTTTCATAACTTCAGGTTCACCCTACCCAGCCAACCCCACCCCGGCACCCAGAGTAGTACACCTGAATACTCCCCATTTTCTATCCCCACCGCAAAATAGACTTCTCCACGGCACCGCAGCCTTCGTGCTCCTCCCCTTTACATCGGCGCACTCGTCCACCGCAGCGCATCTGCCTCATCGACGACCTCGTACGCCGCACTGGAGCCGGTCCACCGTCGTCGTCGTACACGGAGCCTCTTCCCCGGCATCGTCTTCCACGGTCTCGGATCTGCTTCCCGGAAGCCGATGCCAAGTGCAGAAGTACCACCGTCGTGGACAATGAACTGACTCCCGTTGCCGACCATGACTCACAGAGGCCGCCGTGACCATCGTTCATCTCCTCGATTGGTAATGTGTGTATTGAATCACTTAGCAGTACATGTGCAGTTCCAATTTTGTTCATACCTACCCTTCAAATTTCCTGGGTGCTATTGTTCCCGATAAAGTAATTGGTTATAGCCTCCATTGTCCAATAGAATATCAGCTTGTAATTGTGCGTCGCTCCTGTATCGCGCTAGTAGAGAAGAGAGTAGAGATAGCAGAGACGTCGGGAAAGGATCACGCGCGCGGGGGGAAATCGGCCGGGCGTGCGCTAGTTTTGGCGCCCGGCGTCCGGCGCGCTTTATAAAATCCAACGCCCTCCCACCGCTCTGTGCTTTGCCACCGCTCTCTCCCCGCTCTGTGCCTCGCCACCGCTCTCTCCCCGCTCTTTTTCGCCTTGCCGCCGCCGCGCCACCATGCCGCCGCATCGCCGGGAAACTTGGGGATACCACGGTGTCCGCGCGCGCACCTCCGGGGGCTTCTCCGTCGAGAACCGGTTCCGCGGGATGCGCCTCGGCCTCGGCAATTTCGACACCGCCAACGAGGCCGCCCACGCGTACGATGCGGCGGTGTGGCGCCTCCGGTGGCCTCATAGAACATTGAACTTCCCCAACGTGCCGACGCGGGAGCGGGCGCAGGAGCTCGCGCCTCTGCCGCGGCTTAGGGCGCTGTGGCGCCAACACTTCCCGCAGGACATCATCAACGAGGGCGAGTTCTACGCGCAAAGGAGGGCGGAGAGGGATAAGAGGAGGGCGGAGCGAGCCGCCTATCGCGACGATAATCGTAGGCGAAAAGCGGACGCTCAATTCAACATGAGGCGAGGAGCAGCGTCGCCCTGGGAATCCGACGACGATCGGTATCTTCACGCCTACAGTCAGACGTTGGAGGAGGACATCACCGAGGAGGAGTCGGACGATGAGGAGTAGTTGAATTATCTTTTTTTTATCTATCTATGCTGAGAACTATCCTCTACTCTCTAGTATCTACTTCTCGATCTCAGCACTGTAAACGCTTTTTTAAAGCGCCGCGCGTTGCGATTCTGTTGGAGATGCTCTAACATGGCAGACGAGTGCTTTAATGTTGCCCACAAGATGCGCGAGTATTACTAGTAGTATATTTTTCTTGCCATGTTGAGATTTTAAAACCACGAGTGTGAACATGTAGAGGAGCAATGAAGACCAAACACGGGATATTCGGGACATCTTCAAGGAGCGTGGAGAGTTAAAGAGGAGCTGCACCAAACCTGTAAAACGAGCTTCGGTAAGTAACACCCTTTCAATTACTTTCGTGTAGCCTCGTGTCCTTCGATGTGTATATGTTGTAGTTTCTGTTTCTCTTAAGCGTGGTGTTCTTCGATGTGTAATAAGAAGAGTCTTAATCGTCCTAATGCTTTCGTTTTTAGCTTGATGTAGGAAGTGGGTGTTCTCACCTTGTAGTCTGTTTTTATTTTTATTTTCCTTTTGAATTCACTTCTCCGAATTATGTTTATCTGGCTTCTACTAAATGGATCTAGGTTGCTCTGAGTATTGATCTAAAAAAGAAGTAACTTCATGTCAGGATGTAGTTCCTGCGAGGAGGGAAGTATGGTCAACCTCGGGATCATGTTTCCAAAATGAGGCTGGATTACACACAAGGTGCCAGTTCCTTAATGATGCTGGATTAGACATAAGGTGCAAATTCCCAGATGATGCTGGATTACACACAAGCCAGGTGGAGTCGTCAGTTGTTCATGTCCTCGTGGCATTAGTAAAGGCTGAAAGAAAGCGTGAAGCATCCCTTGAGAATGTAGCTGAGTTCTTGAAGAAGCGAAAAGGGCAATCAGATGCTCCCTTCACCCAAGCCAAAGAAGAGATGGAAGAAGCTAGAAATAAGCTCGCAGAGGCAGAGCAGGCTAGGCGTCTCCTGCTATCTAAAATTGTTGTCAATACAAAATTTCCTTCATAATAGCTAGGTTCAAATGTTTATCCAGTCAGCATGCCTGTTGTGATGTCCGTGCATCTACTGATGTGGCACAAAATGGTTTTTTGGGTCATGTAATAACAGCAATTACTTTCCAAACAATAACAGACGAAGCATTGGACATGGTATAGTTCACGCGCAAGCCCGACATTCCAAGTTCAACTTCCACATCAAACTCATGTTCACAGATATCTGCACATTCATACATAATGTCCACAACCATGATTCACTTCAAAACCAAAAAAATATGAGGAGAGTTATAAATAAAGAAAATCCTCTACTAGTTCCTGCTACCAGTGCAAGCACAATAAGTCAAGACCATGCGTAAATTAATTATATATTAGTCATTTTTTGTGTTCTAAAATGCCTGCCGGCTCGCGGAAGGACGTGTTGCCAGCACACGCGTGGATTCAATGAAGGCAGGCGGGGCAGTCTTAAGCTGGTTGCACGCGGCGAGGAGGCGTGCTCAGCCGGGCCTGCAGCGAGTGCGGCCCTCTTGGCCGGCGCGCTGGTTCAATGCCTGCGCTATGAGAGGTCGCGTCCGTGTCAGAGCAATCACTCCCTCCAGTCCTTTTTTGTTTGGGTATAACAAAATCACGTTTTCCATTCACATTTTACAAGTAAAATTTGTGGACAAACTTTGACCCAAAGTACGATGGGGACTAGTAAACCAGAATGGAGGTAGTAGTTTTTTTAATCAAAGAAGGGTTTCCCCTTCCGATTTTCATTACTGAAAACCAGCATCTAAATCTAAACCATCGTATTTGCCCTAGAACTACCAGGTTCAACATCTCGCAACATAAACCCATACAACCTCCATCGCAAAAAAAAACCATACAATCATACGCCAAGGAGGTACGTAGTACTATGAATTCCATTTTCGCTCCATACCAATCGTTCTAAATACTACTTACTACTTATAACGCGCCATTGAAAATCGGAACTCTTAACCCCGCTAAAAAACGATATTTTAAACGTGGCTACTCGATCTGTGGCAACTGGCGAGCCACCGCGCTCCAAGTCGTTCACCTGTGGTCCCGACCATCAACTCCTACGGATCAAATTATCACGTGAGCTGACTATTCCTACAAAGGTGCTCCACCACATACCCGGTACCCGTGAATGCAGCAATCGTGCACCTAGGGTTTTAGGGTTTATTTGTTAACGTCGCCTTTACGTAACACTCATGTGTGCGAGACAGCGAGAGGCCGACTGCGTGTGTGCACCTCTTCTCTTCGTATATGTACTCCACCGTTTGTCTGGTGTCCAAAAAATATAATAACTACTAGCAATGTGCCAATGCGTTGCCACACGATCAAAGTAGATTAATACATATTCACCGATTTGATAGAAAAAAAGTCTAGTTTTGAAATACGTATATCACTAAAAATATGTTATGTTTCACTCAAAATATATTCCTTTGGCGGTTTTGATGAGATAAGGGAGGAATGTTGTTGGTTTCAGGATTCGAGAAGTGGTATATGTCTAACTTCTACTCTTACTAGCAAGATGCCCGTGCGTTGCACGGAACATCAAGATCTTGTGGGAGAAAGGGATGAACGAGGGAAGGCCTTATCTGCAAATGTGGTGAAGAGTGCGGGTAAATTCCCATATTTTCCTTCCTATCCGTCAGATATAAATCGGACGACCTACATTGCAGGATGGCAGGCCCACCATCATCACCAACTCTATTTTTTATCCCTACTCTTATAAAAAGCATTGCCGGTGATGATCGTGTGCATGCCATCCTGCAATATAGGCCGCCCGATCTATATCTGACGGATAGGAAGGAAACTATGGCAATTTTGCAAAAAGATACCCACACCCCTCTCCACATTTGCAAATAAGGCCTTCCCTCGTTCATCCTTTTCCCCCACAAGATAAACTACTCATACAAATGCATCTTGATGTTCCGTGCAACGCATGGGCATCTTGCTAGTTGTTGCAAAAAGCCCATGTGTGTGTGAGAGAGAGGGAGAGTGGAGGAGGACGGAGTGCATGTGTGACAAAGACACAAGGAGTGTGTGTGCGATAGGTATCAGCTTAAAATGAGGCGATAGTGTGTGTGTGCACGATCGAGAGGGCGTGTCTCAAGAAGGGAAGAAAAATCTACATAGATACAAGGAGCGGGAGAGAGACATGTATGCGATGGTGGAAGCACGAGTGTGCGGGTGTATAAACCTATCTAGAGGCTAGCTAGTCGATAAATGTTTGTGAGAGAAATACGAGTCGGGGTGCGAAAGCGAGAGTTTTGTGTGTGTGAGAGAGAGACGGTAGTCGGGAAGGGGAGTGGAAGCAGGAGTTGTGTGTGTGTCTGTGAGAGAGAGAGAGGAGACGGTAGTCGGGGTTGTCTGATCGGTAAACAAATGAATAATGTCAGTCTGGGATGGAGACGAAAAGGAGACCGCAACAAATGTTGTGTCTACAGGAGAGAGAGAGAGAGAGAGAGTAATTTTAGTTGTATGAGTCATATGTAGAGACATATAGGGTGTGTGAGAGAATCCCATAGAGAGAAAGACAAAGTGAAAGACGAGTGGAGACTGTGTGTGTGGCGGTGAAAAAGAAAGCTTAGGTACCGAGTGATACCAGAGAACAGTAGAGACGTGAGAGATAATGAAAACCGTGTAATGTATAATGATAGGGAGAGTGTGACACTTCTCAAGGGAGACGTCGAGAGACCATGTTTGCGAGGATAGGAGAAACATGAAGTGAGCGTGCGGGTGAGCTGGAGAAAAGAGAGTGATAGCTACCTGAAGGAGCATGCATGCGAGAGAGATGGGCGTGAAAGGAGTGAACAAAAAAGGGATTCAAATATTTGAATTCGAGATGATGATACATGTAATCCATACTCGAACCAAAATTGATCTATCAAACATGCATACTCATATGAATTCACGCACATCTATGTTATTTAATATGTAGATATTACTGATCCATACATTTTAGTAGAACATAATTTGGTTAAAAAATTTCGAATTCAACCTTAAGATTTCGAGATCGTTGTATTTGTAAATCATATTATACATATAAAGGAGCAGAATTCTTTGTTGTGCTTTTGAAAGTATATATAAAAAAATGATGTATATAGAATGTAATTCCAATTGAAAATGGATCCCGCCCGAAAAAAATAGAATACAAACGGGATTCGAATTGAGTTGGCACGGTAAACGTGCACTCTGCAAAATTTGAACGAAGCGGGGAAAGTCGCAGTAACCGCCCGAAACCAAAATCTGCGAGATGGAAATCACTACTGCCTATCCCTGCCACGCAAAGCCTATCTGCTGGATTTCTATAGGTTTCAATAGGGGTAGGTTTGTAATTTCACCCAAACGTGACGTAACCGCCTCTCACCCGGATTCATACACGGTGGGCGCCAAAACACAGTGTGTCCTCGGCCGAAATCGACTCCCTCCCCGATTCATATTCATACACGGTGGGCGCCAAAAACAAACTCTCGTCGGCAAATATTCGGTGTATGCGAGATTACCGTCCTATCCCCAACCGACTAATGTTGCTGTGATGTAGTAGAAATTTGAAACGGGGGCTAAGTTTGTAAATTTCCTTGCATTTGAGACAAGCGCGCCCTGAATACATGGTTCCCCCTTCCTCTCTACCTCCCTTTTCCCCATTCGTACTCCGTGGGCGCCAAAACACCCTCTCCACCCCACCCTCCTTCATCCGCCGCCGTCCGCCACCCCATCCACCGCCGTCCTCCTCCACCATGCCGGAGCTGATACCCCGACGCCGCCGTCCATTACAAGAGATCGACCTCTCTCATCCACGGCTTCGGACCGGGATCCTTGCATCCTGTCCTCTCGCTTCATCCCCGCCGTCGTCCACCTTGTCGGCGCCGCTCCTACGACCGTCTCGTCCACCGCGCCCCGCCGCCACCGTCTACCCTCCTAGATCTGCTTCCACGCCGCCGACAGCCATCGCTACCGCAGCACCGTCAAATTCTCAGCAGATGCGTACACGGCGCCGCACCAGAGGCGGTACTCTTTCGTATCTGCTCAACTTATTTATCGCAGCAAGAAAATAGATCGCCACTGCTTTACTCTGATTTCTTGTCTTGGTTGCGAAGTTGCCTTTGTCCGGTTTGCACCTTCAGATCCGCCATGGCACGCTCAACACTATACTCCCAATGCTTATGGTTTTCCCCTTTTATATTCCACACTAGTTAAATCACAGTAGACTAAATTTCAAAATTGGGTCAGTCGATTTTTCAGAGCTCGCCGGAGTTCGCCGGTGCGATCGAAGGGGCTCGGGTGGTTGTGGGGCCTCGCCGAACGAAGAAAACTCGACGCGGGTGGGGGTTGGGGCGGGGGTGGGGGTGGGGTGGCGGAGGAACACAGGCGGTGGGGGCCGGTGGTCCGGCCGGCGGCCCGTGCGGTGTTCTGTATGGGAAGAATCAGAGACGAGGAAGAAGAAGGGTTAGGAGACGTAGGATCTTCATCCAACCGCCTGAAATGGTCGAGAGACAGCTGGGAGTTGCATTCTTAATGCGCTCTGGTTCATCATGTGTGGGCACTGCGCAACCAACATTTTATTATCCAAAATCTGCTTGCTCTTCTTTACCATGTTCCTCTTCCGTTCTTCTTTAATATGTACTCTCTCCGTTCCTAAATACAAGTCTTTGTATAGATTCCACCATGGACTACATATGGAGCAAAATGAGTGAATCTACACTCTAAAATGTATCTGGATACATCTGTATGTGATCCATAGTGGAAATCTCTACCAAGACTTATATTTTGGAACGGAGGGAGTATGATAGTAGTACAGTATGTTCCTTGTACTGAAGATGAGCAGGGACATTTGCAGTGTAGAGGTCTATACGGTCGGTTGTGATGGACACTTTGAGCCTCTTTGATTCGTAGGATCTTGTAAACATAGGAATAGGATTTGTAGTGGCCTGCCCACTTGAATCCTATAAGAATAGCAAGGAAATGCGGGGAGCTGTGTCGCCTTTGAGAGTTACACTGATATTAACAGTACCGCACCTTCACTTGAAGAGAGCCGGTATCCGAAGCCTTTCTAGCCGTACCGGCAATACTAGCACATATATTCCAGCAAGTTCCACTTTGCTGATTTTACTCTGATGCTTAAGGTTTTCCCGTTATATCTACACTATGATCTGTGTAGCTGCTTTTTGTCGCACTAGCAGCAGTCCACTCTTGAAGCTAAACACTGCAATGACTTACAAAATTGGAACCAAGGCATTGAGTGCCATTCTGGATGCAATGAAACTCATACGCTCCCCACCTGTTGATTCTTGTTCAGAATATGATCCTAATGACTATTCTAACCTCGAGGAGTCAAAGGCAGATGGCATGTCCTATTCACCCATCAAGGTGCCTGTTCTAATTTGGCAATGTTTTATTGATTGCGGGTATCTTGCATATGTTGTCTTGCATTTCTTCTACTTTGTTGCACCGCCATCTGCTTAGTTTACTCATCATATATGTCGAGATGCCATGCCCATCCATTATCAATACATATTCCATCTGTCATCATACCATGTTTTTCCACTCAAATGCTGTTCTTGTGCATTAGACATCAAAAAGGAAGAGGGTGATTGCCGAACCAGAAGGAGCACCAGCAAAGTCCTTGAAAAACGTGGTGGTGCCAGAGAAATCAGACAGCACCCCACTTATATTGGCTGTACAACCAGTGACACAAAACGTAGGACCAACTCCAGCAGACTGTACCCATACTTCACTGGCCACACCACTAGCCCCACCACACAGGACCTGCACTCTAGCAAAAGGTATACCGATTTCATTTTCCATAGCATCAGCTGTACCACAGAAAAATCCCACTCCAGCAAAAAGTACAGCAAGTCCACCGGCCGAAGACCTATCCCAGCTGCAGAGACGGCCAATTCCTGCAGATTGGAACCCCATTCCATTTATTCCCAGTTTAAAAGACAATGCTTTCAATGTTGTTAGGGACTACGTGCATACATTCCCATCATGGGAAGATTATTGTGAAGACAAACACCATTTTCACATCTTCCTGTCCAACTTACGTGTAAGTGCTATTATTCATGGTTATTATTTTCCTGTTTTCTGCTAATTGAACACATCAATGATTTATATTACATTGTTGTAACTAGGCGAGGGTCAATCTGGATAGTCATGACGAGCAAAGCTTGCTTGTGCTTTTCAAGGAAGCATTGCAGCAATATCGGTGTTACCTGAGGAAATCACACTTTGATGGCAAGTCTATAAACGAATTTCCGGTGAAGTCTCCTGTGCTAAATTTAGAAGACATTGAATGGAAAAACCTTGTTATGCACTGGTCTCGTTCCCAGGATGAGGTACTGTCTATGAAATCACATGAGAATTTGAACTTCTACTTTTCCGCATGTGCCTTACGGATCTTTTTTGCAGGAAATCTGCTCGAAGAAGAATTCCGGTTTGACAAGAACGACAGGATATCGCAAATATGCTGCCCGCTGCTTTGCTCTTGTTAGTACCTGTTGTCCTGTATCACTGTACTTGCATACATACCTGGTTCATTATGTGACAGCAGTATGCATGATAGCTTGCTTATCAATTGTTTGCTCCAAATTATCTGATCTGTATGAATGATTACATTAGTGTAGAATATATCCAATGCCAATGTTTTTTTAGCTCTGCATTGTTCTTGTAAGTACATGCTGTCCTTTATCAGTGTACTTGTAATGACAGGTAGTTGTTCATGTACCATCACTCTGCAGCTTATTTTCCTTTGCCCTCCATTTTCTACACATCAGATCTATATTTACTCTTACCATAAGGTTGGTAGTAAAGAAGTTTAGCTGTGCATTGCTCTTGACTGTACCTTTTGCCTGTATCGCTGCACTTACATTTATAGCTACTTGGTTATGTAGCATCACTCTTCATCTTATCTTAAATATTCTCCATTTTATCGTATATTATCACATCTATATTTACTCTTAACAAAATGTAGAATAAAGGCAATGCTTTTGAAGAAGATTCTGTGGTAAACTTCTTGAATTGCCCCCCCCCCATCAGCATGGACAAGGCCTTTATAGAGCCCGTCTTCACCAATAATGTAAGTTTGTCCATCTCAAGCCTTCAAACTTTGTTGTATATATTTTGTTAGGCATGACTGCAACAGCTGTTTATTTTTGGTGTTTGCATCAAATTGCTTGTTTAAAGTTTATTATGTAGTTCATAAACAAAAGTTTGTCCTTTCTCAATTTAAGTTTTCAGTTGTACAACCAAGTTCCTTCTTCAAACCATGTAAATTAAACTATACGGAGCAAGTGATCTTCTTTTGAACTGCATGTATGCTTCTGTTCTTCATCCGTAATCCAGTGGTGTGGTGAACCTACCCACTACAGCACAATGTCATATTCTGCAATGTCTTAACTATGAACAATGTCATATCATTCTACTATTATTTAAACCGTCTCTTTATTTGCCAATCTGAAATGGTATAGATTGACAGCACACTAACCATTGATACTTATGAGTTCTTGACCTGTAATCCAGTGGTGTCGTGAAGCTGCCAACTCCTTCACAATGTCATTTCCTGCCATGTCTTGACCTGAACAATACCATATTGTGTTAATGCAATTTTACACTGTGTCACTTCATTCGTCAGTAAGAAATGTGATGAATTGTCAGCACTGATACTTTTATGTGCAAAACTTGTCATCTGTCTGCTTATTTATCTTTCAGAGTGAGGAAGATATAAGTGTTGAACAAGCGCAGTCTCATCATCTTGCTCAGCTGCTTGCGCTACAGCTCCCCAGCAGGGCTAACCTTTCTTGAACTCTATTGAAGTGCTGTCGGTTTTGTATATTATTTTGTCGGCGTGTTTATTTGCACTGGTGGCGATCTTTGATGCCCAGTGTATGTAATCTGCTGTCTGCTTATGCTTTATTATCATAGTGGCGAACTTTGATGCCCAGTGGATGTAATATGCCGTAATTTCTTTATTGTATAGTCTAGGTTTTTTCTTATTCATGATGCTGCAATTATTTTACTGTATATATATCCTGTCTTCGCAGTAAACCGGCCAAACCGTAAAATTACGGTACATAATCGGGCTGTCATGCAATCATGATGTAGGTTGGGCCTCAAACGTGCCGAACAGCTCACGGGCCAGCAGCAGCCCAAAACGAACCCCGGCCCATGATTGTGCGAATCAAATCACGGGCTTTTAACAGGACAAAATTGTCTCGGTCCTTGTTTGGCCCAATCAGATATCGGCTGCGAGCAGGCTGGATGCAAACCGGGCCATAGTTAGGCCCAACTATATGACGGGCTTTTAACAGGCCAAAATTAATATAGGGCCGAAATGTTAAACGGGCCCTTAATAGGCCAAAACTAATATCAGGCCGAATTACTAAGTGGGCCTTTAGCAAGTGGGCCCAAAAGCATAGTGTCCAGTTGACGGGCCGAATCTGATATGGGCCATAATTGAGCCCAAAGCCTCTTAAAGGGTCAGACCTGATCTGGGCCGTAATTTGGCCCAGAACATGGTAGGCTTTTAACGGGCCGGATCTCATATGGGCCACTATTAGGCCCGGAGCATGGCAAGCCATTAATGGACCGCATCAAATATGGGCCGGCATTTGGCCCAAAACATGGCAGCCAGTTAATGGGCCGGCCTACTAGGGTCCTCAAAATCTTGTGGCCCTACAGCTGGGCGGGCCCATTAATGTCGGCGAAATCTCGTGGGCCTTTAGCTGGGCCGGCCCATTATGATCCGCAAGAATCTTGTGGGCCTTTACCTGGGTCGGCCCATTATGGCACACAGAAATCTTGTGGGCCTTTACCGGGGCCGGCCCATTATGGCCCGCAAAATCATGTGGGCCTTTAGCTGGGCCAGCCCATTTTGGTCTGCAAAATCTCGTGGGCCTTTAGCTGGGCCGGCCCATTATGGTCCGCAAAATCTTGTGGGCCTTCAGTTGGGCCGGCCCATTTAAACTTGATGGGCCGGTCCACGTGTCAACATATCATAGGCGCGTCTCGCCCATTGGATGAGTGACACTTGTGCCAATGCGGACCTGACACGTGTCTCCTCCAGCCAATGATGATTTTACACGTGGAAAATCCCCATTGGTCGGGGCTGTTAACAGGTTATCGGATCCAAAACCCGACCCGATAGCTTAACGGCGTTCCGTTGCGGTGGATGCCACGTGTCGGTCACCCTTGACGAAAGCACTTCTGTGACGCGTGATTTATCGTCATGGAAGTGGACACTTCCGTGATGATAATTTTGGTAATGTCATGGAACACTTCTATGACAGCACAGGTATGACTATCTTGATTCCGTCATAAATTTGTCATGGATGTACATGCATGACAAAAAACGCGACCTACTGTGACAAACACATATCATCACGGAAGTGTATTTTTTTGTAGTGTAATATCTGTCACATAACGAGCATCGAGGGTTTTAGGAGGTTCCTCATCTCCCTGAGCAGCAAGTACACCTAATTTTTTGGTATTTCGTGTTCCATATCCATAACTAAAGATAGAGAACAACTAAGAACAGCAAATAAAAATTACTTAGTGATAAAGTAAACAAGCACACACGAGAATATTCACCCCACGCTATTGCTCCCCGACAACGGCGCCAGAAAACGGTCTTGATAACCCACAAGTATAGGGGATCAATTGTAGCCTCTTTCGATAAGTAAGAGTGTCGAACCCAACGAGGAGCTAAAGGTAGAAGAAATATTCCCTCAAGTTCTATCGACCACCGATACAACTCTACGCACACTTGACGTTTGCCTTACCTAGAATGAGTATGAAACTGGAAGTACTTTGTAGGTGTTTTGAGATAGGTTTGCAAGATAATAAAGAGAGCGTAAATAAAAGGTAGGGGCTGTTTAGATAAAGACACAACTAATTAGTTTTAGTACAGAGCTTTTGTCACGAGAAAGTTATTTGTCCCTAGGCAATCGATAACTAGACCTGTGATCATTATTGCAATTTTATTTGAGGGAGAGGCATAAGCTAACATACTTTCTCTACTTGGATCATATGCACTTATGATTGGAACTCTAGCAAGCATCCGCAACTACTAAAGATCATCAAGGTAAAACCCAACCATAGCGTTAAAGCATCAAGTCCTCTTTATCCCATACGCAAACAACCTACTTACTCGGGTCTGTGGTTCTGTCACTCACGCCATCCACCATAAGCAAATCATGAACATATTGCAAACCCTGCAGTGGGAATCCCTCATGCTTGCGCGACACGGAGAACACCATAGGACAGCACCAATAATAAAACATGCAACTCAAACCAATCACGATCATCAATTAACCCATAGGACAAAACGGATCTACTCAAACATCATAGGATAGCCATACATCATTGGGAAATAATATATAGCGTTGAGCACCATGTTTAAGTAGAGATTATAGCGGGTAAGAGAGAGGTTACACCACTGCATAGAGAGGGGGAAGAGTTGGTGAAGATGGTGGTGAAGTTGTTGGTGAAGATTGCGGTGATGATGATGGCCACGGCAGCGTTCCGGCGCCACCGGAAGAGAAGGGGAGAGGGGGACCCTTCGTCTTCTTCTTCCTTGACCTCCTCCCTAGATGGGAGAAGGGTTTCCCCTCTGGTCCTTGGCCTCCATGGAGTGGGAGGGGCGAGAGCCCCTCCGAGATTGGATCTGTCTCTCTGTCTCTCTCTGTTTCTGCGTTCTCTTCTACCGATTGGGTTGAATCTTTCGCCCAGATTTTTCTCATAAAATTAGCTTTTTTGCGGCAAAAGAAGAGCGTCAACCGCCTTATGGGGTGCCCACGAGTGTCCATGGCGCCTGCGCCCTGCCTCGTGGCCCCCTCGGGCACCGTCTCGCGTTGATTTTACTTCCCAAAAATCATAAATATTCCAAAAATAATTCTCCGTCCGTTTTTATCTCGTTTGGACTCCGTTTGATATTGGGTTTCTGCGAAATATAAACATGCAACAAACAGGAACTAGCACTGGGCACTGGATCAATATGTTAGTCCCAAAAGTAGTATAAAAAGTTGCCAAAAGTATAGGAAAGTTGTAGAATATTGGCATGGAACAATCAAAAATTATAGATACGATGGAGACGTATCACTCCGTCTCCAGCATCCGCCTCGATCTGGCTTCCATGGCACACCCGCAGTCCAACGGCCAGGTCGAGCGAGCCAACGGTCTCATCTTGTCCGGCATCAAGCCGCGACTCGTTGAGCCACTCATCCGGTCACTTGGCAGCTGGCTTGACGAGTTGCCGGTCGTCCTCTGGTGTCTCCGCACCACGCCAAAAAGGTCGACCGGGTTCACCTCGTTCTTCCTCGTCTATAGAGCAGAAGCCGTCATCCCAACCGACGTCGAGTTCGACTCGCCGCGCGTCACGACGTACACGGAAGCCGAAGCAAAAGAAGCTCGCGAAGACGGCGTCGACCTACTCGAAGAAGCACGTCTCCTAGATCTCAGTCACTCAGCAATCTACCAGCAAGGCCTGAGGCATTACCATAGCAAGAAGATCAAGCCCCTCGCTTTCCGAGAGGGAGACCTTGTCCTCCGACTCGTCCAAGAGCAGACTGGCCAACACAAGCTGTCCTCCCCATGGGAGGGCCCCTTCATCATCAGCAAGGCCTTATGCGACCGGAACGCGTACTACCTCATCGACGCCCGTAAGACAAACAAGCGCAAGAGGGATACCGCCGGCGAAGAAACAACCCGGCCATGGAACGCGGGGCCCCTCCGTCCATTTTACAGTTAGCCGAGTGCACGTATGCATCGCTGCCTTTTGCAACTGTCTGAAACTATGGGGTCCCCAAACGACGCTCGGGGGTTGCCTTTTCCGCGACCAAGCTATTGTGTCTCCTACATTTTTGCACCGCTTTACTATTAAGCCAAACCCGGCCACCAGGTCGACTCGCTCAACCCGGAGGCTCTGCGGCTGGCCGGCTTGGCCACCCGTCGTTTTTCCTTAGCAGTTCTCAAACGCGTTGGATCGCCATAAACCTCTCGCTTTGCCCTAAGCCGCAGATCTGGCTTCGGCTGTCGGCTGGCAAGCACATGAGTCCAACACACCAGCGCGCCATGAGCACTCAGTCAAAAACCGTCGGGTCGCCCAACCTGGCCCCGCCACTATAAGTTGCCGCATGACAGGCTGCTCGCCAACCCGGCCCTGCCGGATTGCCGCCAGCCGGCCCAGTGGGTGTTTCGCTCGCACTCAACGTTTTGAAAGGCTAAGTATTGAACGCTCCTCTCAAAGGCCGAGCCCCTTGTCACGGACCAAAGCCCTGGCAGTCAGACTCGCGGGGGGAGCCCAAAGGGGGAGAGTTACAAGAAAACGGTTCCAAAGACGAAAAGCAAAAGCGTCGGCATCCACGAAGTTTCTACATAACGCCGGATCGCTCGACCCGGTCTCACCGTTTTAAGTTGCCGTACGACCGGCTGCTCGCTAACCCGGCCCTGCCGGATTGCCACCAGCTGGCCCAGTGGGTGTTTCGCTCGCGCTCAACATTTTGAAAGCCTAATTACTGAACACTCCTCTCAAAGGTCGAACCCCTTGTCACGGACCACAGCCTTGGCCGTCAGACTCACGGCGGGGAGACCCGAAGAGGGAAGGTTGCAGGAAAACGGCTCCAAAAACAAAAAGCAAAGGCGCAAACATTCACGCAGCTCATGCATCATAAATTTAAACAGGCCCAAGGCCAGAGTTCTTTACACCCAGTCAACCCCCAGTGGGTGGTGGACCTGCTACCTAACAGAAATCTGTGATAAGTTAAAAATTCAGGCATCCCCATTGCCGGATCGCGCAGTCCCCGGGTCCGCTGAGGTGCTGGTATCTTCCTCCCCAGCATCTGCGTCGCGGTAGATGCCCGTCTCCTCAGAACTGCCCTCCGGGTAGTCCAGAAGCAGGCCGTAGTCGCCAGCAGGCACGACTCCGCCGTCTACTGCCCGCTCCGGCCAGAACTCGTCGTGGAAGGCGAACCCGGCGATATAGCTGTCCCGAGCAGCAATCCGGCCAGCTTCCGCCTACAGCTGGCTCTCCAAGCCAACTCGCCGGCCCATCAGCGCATCCAGCGACAAGTCCGGATGCCAGGACATTGCAAACCGGAGCGCCATCTCGGCGCCAGCACGGGCGGCGGAGACTCGCCAGTCATGGAGCCGCTCCGGACCCGCCTCTAGCCAGCGCGCCAGCCGCGTGAAGCTGCTCGGCGCAACGGAACCCGGCCAAAGGGGCACCGTCATCGCCGCGCCGGCCTCAGAAAGCCGCCCCATCTGCTCGCTCAGAACTCGCAGACGGGCCTCGGCAGTAGCAACGATCTCCGGGAAGGTCCAGGCCACCCGCGGGTCCGTCCCAGAGCCGACGATCCGTTGCGGGTCGCGCTGAAAGCGAAACGCCTCCTCCGCCAGCTGGCGCGTCTCCGGGAAGGCCCCTGCCAAGAAGAAAAGCAAGTCAGAAGAAAGTTACTAAGGAAGAAGAGTCGGAGTCCCAACCCAGCAACGACAAAATTCAAGGAAAGCACTTACTGGAGAAGGACTCTTCTAGGTGTTGCGCTTCAAGAACCATACCGCACTGCTCCTGGGAAATAGTGCGGTCGCGCTCCTCCAGCGTCTTCTCCAGGTCGGCGACCTTAGTAAGGGCCGCCTTAAGCTCGGCGTTCTTGTCCTCGGCCACCTTCACGGCCTCTTCACGGAGCCGGGTCTCCCCCTGCCGGGTTTCCTCTGCCATGGCCACCAGCGCCTTCAGACGCTCCACCTCGGTCTGGAGTTTCCCCTTGTCGTCGGCCAGCTTGCCGCGTTGCTGGTCCGCCTCGGCAAGGGCCCCCTGTGCCTCCACGACCATGGCGGACTCCGCCTTAAGGCACTCCACCTCGGCCTCGAGGCGGCTCTTGTCGCCCGCCAGCTGCTCCCGCAGCCGGCCGGCTTCGTCAACCGCCCGCCGGGCTCCCGCCGCCTCCGCCTTCGCCTTCTCCACCTCGGCCCCGAGCCGGCCGACGTCTGCGACAAGCCGGTCATAATGAAAACCGGCCCGAATCAGCTGGGTCCTCCAAGACAACACCTCGGCTGCAGAAGAAAAACTCAGCAATAAAGTATTATTTTTAGATTCGACCCAACTGCTACGCAGTTGGCCCGAATCTTGGGAGCTACACCCAGTGGGTGCGCTAGCGCGCCCCCTCTAGAAAAGAGCATGAAGAAGAAGTACCTGCCGCAACGCGGAGCTCCTCCTCCTTGCGGCATGCTTCTCCTTGAGACACCGGTGCGTCTCAAGGAGCCGGTTGAAGATGGCGACTCGGTAGGAGTCCAGTTGCTGCGAAAAACAACGATCAGCGCAAGACAGCGAGATAAGATTCGACCCAACTGCTACGCAGTTGGCCCGAATCTCGGGGGCTACACCCGCTGGGTGCGCTGGCGCGCCCCCACAAATTAGAATGCAACGGAAAAATTACGAACAGGGCGCGCTCCAGTTCCTGCGTCGCCTCCACCTCCGCCTGGGCGAAGGCTTGGACCCGGTCCGTCCGCCCTCGAAGGCGCCGGGTCACGGCGGCCATCGCCGCCTCCTCCTGGGTCGGAGGCCCGAAGAAGACATCGCGGGTCCCGCTCCGCGTCAGCTGCGACCCGGCGACTCCCGGACCCGAGCACCAAGGCTTGTTCCCCGCCGGCCGCGTCCCCTGCGGCCGGCGCCTCCTCTGGTGCCCTCTTCGGCGCCGTCGCCAGCTCGGTGGCCGGAGTGGCCCGTGGCTCCACCACCAACGGCGCCTCGTTCTCCGTCGCCTCGGGCGCCCCCTCTGGCGCCATCCGGGGCACCTCCTCCAAGACGGCATCACCACCGCCTCCGTCGACCCCCGCTCGCTCGACCACGTCGGGGTATCATCCCCAACAACCACGACCTCCCGGTCGAGGTCCATCACATCCGCGCAGCCGCGTTGGTTGCGCTCTCCCTCCGATGCCGGCACGAAGACCATCGTCTCCGCCACCGTCCCCGCCGGCATCTCCGGCCACGCCGGCCCCTCGCCGGCTCGCGCCCACGTCGCCGCGGCTTCGACCCACGCCCGGGTTGATGCCGCCTCCAGCTCTGCCTTAGCCCGGTTCCGGTCACGCCAGGTCAGGCCTTCGGCATCGGCCGGATCCAGACCAAGATCTGGATCCGCCTCTTCCTCCTCCTCGACCCGGTCGACGGTGCCAGATCGGCTCCTCCGAAACGCGGCGCCCTCGTTGGACGTCGCGTCCGCCGCCGCCAGTGCCAGCGAGATCGGCGAGCTGAAACCCAGGACAAAAATAAGTAGAAGACAACCAGGGCCGCTTGGCCGCTCGATCCGAGAAAGAAAGGGAACTCACCCCGGCACCACCGAGACGGCGGGCCTCGCCCCCCTCTCCTGCGGAGCGCCACGCCTCCTCTTGGCAGGCAGCTTCGCGCCTCCGGCCGGGTTCGCCGCACGCTTAGTGGCCGGAGCCCGCGGCGCGATGTTGTCCTTCCCGTGCGGCCGGATCGCCGCCGGCACGCCCCGAGACGACCCGGCTCAGGCCGCGCCGCCGCCTCCTCCACCCTGCGCCGCTACATCAACGACTCGCGTCAGCATCCCCAAAGCCATCCCACAACCGGCGACTCAAGGGATACAAACAAGACTCACCCACTCGACGCCCTGCGCTCATGTCAGCGGCCGCCGCCTCCCCTCCGTCGTGGGCCTCGGGCTCCTCCGAGGCGACCCGCACCACCTGCGCCCGCGCTCGGTCATAAGGATGCCGGATGGTGTTCAGAAGCACCTCTCGCGTCGCGTCGGGGAGGATAAGAAGATAAGCAGTAGCGAAGTACGGGGACCAGGGACTCACCAGCGGTGCCGGGTCCGAGCGGCTGTACGGGGCCTTCCCGAACTCCCAGTTCACCCCTAAGTTGGCCTTGGAGATATCATTGACCCGGCGCGCAACATGGTCCGCCGCCAACCGCGTGTTCGCCATGCGGTTGGGATCTTGGAGGCCGGTGATCTGACCGATGAGATGGCTGCGCTGCTGCAGCGGCAGCACCTGCCGGGAGATAAAGGCTGCGATGAGGTCGGTGCCAGTGAGCCTCTCTCGCTCCTTCATCATCACAAGACTCACCTACTCGGCACCTCCTGCGATGGGCGCTTGGGGAAATACCCCCAGTTCTGCTTCCCCCACAGCGACGAATTGATGAACAGCGGGAGGTTGATGCGGTCCTCGCTAAGGTTGCGGACGTAAAAGAAAGAATTCTGCCATTTCTTGGCAGAATCCTCCAGCGGCACCTTCGGGCAGTTGGTGCCCGGTCGTTTGGAGATGACGGCCGTCCCGCACTCGGACATCTGCCCGGCCTTCGGCCCCTGATGCTTCAAGGAGAAGAAGCGCACCCAGAGGTCGATCGAAGATTCGACCCGCAGGTACCCCTCGCAGAGGGTAACAAAGCCGGACAGCTGCACGATTGCGTCGGCGCCAAGATGGTGGGGCTGGAGCCCGAAGAACTCCAGAAAGTCGCGGAAGAAGCCGCTCGCGGGAAGCCCAAACCCGCGCTTGAAGTGCGGCAGGAAGACCACCCGCTCCGAGCCCTCTGGCCGTGGCTCCCGCTCCCCCTACGGGAGGCGCACCTCCACCTCCTCCGCCCTCGGCAGGCACCTGGTATCGCGGAAGTAGGCGATGTCGTCAAGAGTGATCGAGGAACCCATCCACGATCCTGATGGCAGTGCCGTCGACCCGAGCGCGGGAGAAGAGGGAGGAGCAAAGGAAGAAGATGGCGAGGAAGCTCTGCTCAAGACAGCGGGCGTCGCAGCAGGCGGCGGTCGTCGAAAGCAGAAGAAGGCTGAAGGGGCAGGGGAGCGCGAGCATGAATGATCTCCGCCGCCCCTTTCGCCCCCAATTTATAAGCCACGGTTTTAAACGTGGGGAAGTGGGTTCGTTTGCGCTCGCCCCTCCCACTTCCCCGCAATAAGTGTGCACGTACGCGCGCAGTAACTGCTTGGGGAATAGCAACCGACCCTCGGGCGCCGCAATAAATCCGCGCGTGTGGGCCAAGGG